>NC_091118.1:58183968-58483968 GCF_040183065.1 Periplaneta americana | reverse complement strand
CAATGACATTTAAATCTCGTTGTACATATGTGCGTAACCATGGAAAAAATCTTACAATGACATTTAAATCTCGTTGTACTTATATGCGTAACCATGGAAAAAATCTTACAATGACATTTAAATCTCGTTGTACTTATATGCGTAACCATGGAAAAAATCTTACAATGACATTTAAATCTCATTATACTTATATGCGTAACCATGGAAAAAATCTTACAATGACATTTAAATCTCATTATACTTATATGCGTAACCATGGAAAAAATCTTACAATGACATTTAAATCTCATTATACTTATATGCGTAACCATGGAAAAAATCTTACAATGACATTTAAATCTCGTTATACTTATATGCGTAACCATGGAAAAAATCTTACAATGACATTTAAATCTCATTATACTTATATGCGTAACCATGGAAAAAATCTTACAATGACATTTAAATCTCATTATACTTATATGCGTAACCATGGAAAAAATCTTACAATGACATTTAAATCTCATTATACTTATATGCGTAACCATGGAAAAAATCTTACAATGACATTTAAATCTCGTTATACTTATATGCGTAACCATGGAAAAAATCTTACAATGACATTTAAATCTCATTATACTTATATGCGTAACCATGGAAAAAATCTTACAATGACATTTAAATCTCGCTGTACTTATATGCGTAACCGCAGAAACAACCTTACAATGACATTTAAATCTCATTATACTTATATGCGTAACCATGGAAAAAAATCTTACAATGACATTTAAATCTCATTATACTCATATGCGTAACCATGGAAAAAATCTTACAATGACATTTAAATCTCATTATACTTATATGCGTAACCATGGAAAAAATCTTACAATGACATTTAAATCTCGTTATACTTATATGCGTAACCATGGAAAAAATCTTACAATGACATTTAAATCTCATTATACTTATATGCGTAACCATGGAAAAAATCTTACAATGACATTTAAATCTCATTATACTTATATGCGTAACCATGGAAAAAATCTTACAATGACATTTAAATCTCATTATACTTATATGCGTAACCATGGAAAAAATCTTACAATGACATTTAAATCTCGTTATACTTATATGCGTAACCATGGAAAAAATCTTACAATGACATTTAAATCTCATTATACTTATATGCGTAACCATGGAAAAAATCTTACAATGACATTTAAATCTCATTATACTTATATGCGTAACCATGGAAAAAATCTTACAATGACATTTAAATCTCATTATACTTATATGCGTAACCATGGAAAAAATCTTACAATGACATTTAAATCTCGTTATACTTATATGCGTAACCATGGAAAAAATCTTACAATGACATTTAAATCTCGTTGTACCTATATGCGTAACCATGGAAAAAATCTTACAATGACATTTAAATCTCATTATACTTATATGCGTAACCATGGAAAAAATCTTACAATGACATTTAAATCTCATTATACTTATATGCGTAACCATGGAAAAAATCTTACAATGACATTTAAATCTCGTTATACTTATATGCGTAACCATGGAAAAAATCTTACAATGACATTTAAATCTCATTATACTTATATGCGCAACCACGGAAAAAATGTTACAATGACATTTAAATCTCGTTGTACTTATATGCGTAACCATGGAAAAAATCTTACAATGACATTTAAATCTCGTTGTACTTATATGCGTAACCATGGAAAAAATCTTACAATGACATTTAAATCTCGTTGTACTTATATGCGTAACCATGGAAAAAATCTTACAATGTCATTTAAATCTCGTTATACTTATATGCGTAACCATGGAAAAAATCTTACAATGACATTTAAATCTCGCTGTATTTATATGCGTAACCGCAGAAACAACCTTACAATGACATTTAAATCTCATTATACTTATATGCGTAACCATGGAAAAATCTTACAATGACATTTAAATCTCATTATACTTATATGCGTAACCATGGAAAAAATCTTACATGACATTTAAATCTCATTATACTTATATGCGTAACCATGGAAAAAATCTTACAATGACATTTAAATCTCGTTATACTTATATGCGTAACCATGGAAAAAATCTTACAATGACATTTAAATCTCATTATACTTATATGCGTAACCATGGAAAAAATCTTACAATGACATTTAAATCTCATTATACTTATATGCGTAACCATGGAAAAAATCTTACAATGACATTTAAATCTCATTATACTTATATGCGTAACCATGGAAAAAATCTTGCAATGACATTTAAATCTCATTATACTTATATGCGTAACCATGGAAAAAATCTTACAATGACATTTAAATCTCATTATACTTATATGCGTAACCATGGATAAAATCTTACAATGACATTTAAATCTCGTTATACTTATATGCGTAACCATGGAAAAAATCTTACAATGACATTTAAATCTCATTATACTTATATGCGTAACCATGGAAAAAATCTTACAATGACATTTAAATCTCATTATACTTATATGCGTAACCATGGAAAAAATCTTACAATGACATTTAAATCTCGTTATACTTATATGCGTAACCATGGAAAAAATCTTACAATGACATTTAAATCTCATTATACTTATATGCGTAACCATGGAAAAAATCTTACAATGTCATTTAAATCTCATTATACTTATATGCGTAACCACGGAAAAAATGTTACAATTACATTTAAATCTCGTTGTACTTATATGCGTAACCATGGAAAAAATCTTACAATGACATTTAAATCTCCTTATACTTATATGCGTAACCATGGAAAAAATCTTACAATGACATTTAAATCTCATTATACTTATATGCGTAACCATGGAAAAAATCTTACAATGACATTTAAATCTCGTTATACTTATATGCGTAACCATGGAAAAAATCTTACAATGACATTTAAATCTCATTATACTTATATGCGTAACCATGGAAAAAATCTTACAATGACATTTAAATCTCATTATACTTATATGCGTAACCATGGAAAAAATTTTACAATGACATTTAAATCTCATTATACTTATATGCGTAACCATGGAAAAAATCTTACAATGACATTTAAATCTCGTTATACTTATATGCGTAACCATGGAAAAAATCTTACAATGACATTTAAATCTCATTATACTTATATGCGTAACCATGGAAAAAATCTTACAATGACATTTAAATCTCATTATACTTATATGCGTAACCATGGAAAAAATCTTACAATGACATTTAAATCTCGTTATACTTATATGCGTAACCATGGAAAAAATCTTACAATGACATTTAAATCTCATTATACTTATATGCGTAACCATGGAAAAAATCTTACAATGACATTTAAATCTCATTATACTTATATGCGCAACCACGGAAAAAATGTTACAATTACATTTAAATCTCGTTGTACTTATGTGCGTAACCATGGAAAAAATCTTACAATGACATTTAAATCTCGTTGTACTTATATGCGTAACCATGGAAAAAATCTTACAATGACATTTAAATCTCGTTGTACTTATATGCGTAACCATGGAAAAAATCTTACAATGACATTTAAATCTCGTTGTTATTATATGCGTAACCATGGAAAAAATCTTACATTGTCATTTAAATCTCGTTATACTTATATGCGTAACCATGGAAAAAATCTTACAATGACATTTAAATCTCGTTATACTTATATGCGTAACCATGGAAAAAATCTTACAATGACATTTAAATCTCGTTATACTTATATGCGTAACCATGGAAAAAATCTTACAATGTCATTTAAATCTCGTTATACTTATATGCGTAACCATGGAAAAAATCTTACAATGACATTTAAATCTCGTTGTACTTATATGCGTAACCATGGAAAAAATCTTACAATGTCATTTAAATCTCGTTATACTTATATGCGTAACCATGGAAAAAATCTTACAATGACATTTAAATCTCGCTGTACTTATATGCGTAACCGCAGAAACAACCTTACAATGACATTTAAATCTCATTATACTTATATGCGTAACCATGGAAAAAATCTTACAATGACATTTAAATCTCGTTGTACTTATATGCGTAACCATGGAAAAAATCTTACAATGTCATTTAAATCTCGTTATACTTATATGCGTAACCATGGAAAAAATCTTACAATGACATTTAAATCTCGCTGTACTTATATGCGTAACCGCAGAAACAACCTTACAATGACATTTAAATCTCATTATACTTATATGCGTAACCACGGAAAAAATATTACAATGACATTTAAATCTCATTATACTTATATGCGTAACCATGGAAAAAATCTTACAATGACATTTAAATCTCATTATACTTATATGCGTAACCATGGAAAAAATCTTACAATGACATTTAAATCTCATTATACTTATATGCGTAACCATGGAAAAAATCTTACAATGACATTTAAATCTCGTTATACTTATATGCGTAACCATGGAAAAAATCTTACAATGACATTTAAATCTCATTATACTTATATGCGTAACCATGGAAAAAATCTTACAATGACATTTAAATCTCATTATACTTATATGCGTAACCATGGAAAAAATCTTACAATGACATTTAAATCTCGTTATACTTATATGCGTAACCATGGAAAAAATCTTACAATGACATTTAAATCTCGTTATACTTAAATGCGTAACCATGGAAAAAATCTTACAATGACATTTAAATCTCATTATACTTATATGCGTAACCATGGAAAAAATCTTACAATGACATTTAAATCTCGTTGTACTTATATGCGTAACCACGGAAAAAATCTTACAATGTCATTTAAATCTCGTTATACTTATATGCGTAACCATGGAAAAAATCTTACAATGACATTTAAATCTCGTTATACTCATATGCGTAACCATGGAAAAAATCTTACAATGACATTTAAATCTCATTATACTTATAAGCGTAACCATGGAAAAAATCTTACAATGACATTTAAATCTCATTATACTTATATGCGTAACCATGGAAAAAATCTTACAATGACATTTAAATCTCGTTATACTTATATGCGCAACCACGGAAAAAATGTTACAATTACATTTAAATCTCGTTGTACTTATGTGCGTAACCATGGAAAAAATCTTACAATGACATTTAAATCTCGTTGTACTTATATGCGTAACCATGGAAAAATTCTTACAATGACATTTAAATCTCGTTGTACTTATATGCGTAACCATGGAAAAAATCTTACAATGTCATTTAAATCTCGTTATACTTATATGCGTAACCATGGAAAAAATCTTACAATGACATTTAAATCTCGCTGTACTTATATGCGTAACCGCAGAAACAACCTTAATGACATTTAAATCTCATTATACTTATATGCGTAACCATGGAAAAAATCTTACAATGACATTTAAATCTCGTTGTACTTATATGCGTAACCATGGAAAAAATCTTACAATGTCATTTAAATCTCGTTATACTTATATGCGTAACCATGGAAAAAATCTTACAATGACATTTAAATCTCGTTGTACTTATATGCGTAACCATGGAAAAAATCTTACAATGACATTTAAATCTCGTTGTACTTATATGCGTAACCGCGGAAACAACCTTACAATGACATTTAAATCTCATTATACTTATATGCGTAACCACGGAAAAAATATTACAATGACATTTAAATCTCGTTAAATTAAAAAAAAATCATTAATAAATTACTCGTATTAAATGTAATCGGTGGCCAGAACGCCGGTGACTAAAATGTAATCGGTGACAAGAAGGTGTAATGCCTACATACATCTCCTGTGACGAGAATTCCTAGACCCGTCGGCAACTACAAAACAGAAAATTATATTATCGTGCCTATTTTATTGTTGCAAGATTGAGAAATTAAAGTTCAGCGAGCGCAAATGTCTATCAACACTTCCTGTAACTTCCGCGTCGATGCAGCATTCTCGTGACAACTGTCAAAACCTTACGCACGTGCGAAATAGACGACAAGGTAGATTATCTGTTTTAATCTCAACCTTCATCCATCATAACGTCCCAATATTATACATTTGCACAGAGTCAGCAATGCATTTAGTTATGGAGTGCTTGTTGATTACCTGGGAATTGTCTACAATGACAATGATTCGTCGACAAAGTGCACTGTCTCCGTGTTGTTAGATTGCAATAATTATAACTACTGCAATGTGTTTCAATGTCTGCGTTTCTTCTGTAATCCATTTTTTCGATTTTCCTAATTGTTAATCTTGGTTTAAGCACCAGATCGCTTAAAAATATGCTACTGTATGCTCTGAAACCTGAAATATGCATTAATCCAATGAACAGCACAAAAATTCCCCAGTTTTCCAAATGTTACAGTTATACAGTAAATTACATCTTCATCCTAACGTTGATATTTTCAATATGAATTTCTCTAACTACAGAATAATTTATTATATTTTATGCTCGACCATGCCGAAATGTAGTAATTATACACCTGGTAGCAGTTCTTTAATGCATGTCTGGAGGCTGGAAATCCAATACTGTCGCAGAAGGTTATGTTCTGTTACTATAATAATTAGCGTTAATTGTAAATAATATTCAAATAAATTTAATTTGTCATCTCGTTTTTCAATTCTAAATCAATTTCCAGGTTATATCAGAGTAATCTTCATCTAATTCTCTGCCAAGGTCAATGACATTCGGCCTCGGAAAAAATCAATACTTTCGCGTCTGCGCACATCTCGCAATTCAGGTCAGTTCGCACATAACCATAAGAAGACCTAATTTTAAATAATCTCAAGTTAGAAATATGGTCGAGCATAAAAAGTCGTATGAAACTTGCCTATAATGGTAATTAAGACGCTCGTATGAAAATTATGAAACTCGCTTGCGCTCGTTTCATAAACAATCATACTTGCGTCTTAATTACTACCATTATAGGCTTGTTGCATAATGTACTATTACAGAATATTGTTGTTAGTTAATTCCAAGCTACTTTCACACCTTATTTTCAATTTCTTTTTTTTTTTTCTTTCCGGAGCTAAAGGAGAAATTCTCTGTTACCTGGCTTGCCCAACACAAGTTATAAATCGAGGTTACTCTGGGGATCGAATCCTGGCCTACAGGATTGTGTGTTCATGCTCTAGCCACTAGACCGCAGTGACGGTGTTTTATTCCTTTCGTCCTTCAGGATTCTATTTCTTTGTTTGATTGATGTATTTTTTATCACATTTTTGTTTATCTTCTTGAATTTTTTCTTGTTTTTTCGTTCTTTATAAATATATCCCTTCCTTTTTCTTACTTTGCTCTATCCCTTCTGTTGCTCTTAAGTTCATTTCTCATTCGTTGCCTTTTCTCTTCTTTGTGTCTTCCTGTTATAGGGTAAAGGTTGGTAATACTGTGATACAAGTAATATTATGATAGTTCTTTTTGAGAATTTATTACAATTTTGCTGAGCTAGAGAAGGACCGGTTTTGTGCAGCAACTTATCCACGAACATTCCCTTAATACGTTGACGCAAAAAACCGATCTTCCTCTCGCTCAGTAAAATTGTATAATAAATTCTCAAAAATAACTATCACAATATTACTTGTATCACAGTATTACCAACCTTTACCCTATCTCCTCATACGTGCCTTACTTTTCTTCTGTGTGGTTTTTCTCATTATTCTTTGATATGTTTCAGGTTCGTTTCTTCTCCTTTCTCCTTTATAGTAGCACTGTGTACGTTTACGAAATCTGCATTTCCACTATAATTTTCTACTTTTCTGGTAGTAATTCTGTCGCAGAATACTGCCTAAGCTTTAAGTCCAATAACATCTCTACGATCATATCTCTTTTGTCTATGCCGCTTTTAATCTACGGCGACTAATGCACCTTCATTTGTTTCTCTATTTCTCCACTGCCTAGAAACCGATTAAATGGCGAGATAACGACTACATGCGTCGTGTAATAACTTGTAAGCTTTCAAATGGTATGAGATTAATTTCTCCTGCCGTAGATCATGCATTGTCATTACCATTAACTAAATGGAATGTTTCTGATCCCACGTTGCCATGGTAATGATCTTCCTGTGTGTATAGCTTTGACTTCTTCGGAGATAATTTTATTGTCTTTATCAGCGACATCAAATATCTACATGATTGGTACATCAGCATGTAGTTGTTGTTTTCTGTTTTAATTATTGTTTTTTCCTTTGTTTCTTTTACAAGCCCTACGGTTTTTAAATAGGAAAATAAATAAAATGAAATAAATAGGCCTACCTATATGGTAGCATTTGAAATGTGGATATGGAGAAGGATGGAGCATGTGAAATGGACAGAGTAAGAAACGAAGCTGTGTTAGAAAGAGTGGATGAAGAAGGAATGATGCTGAAATTGATTAGAAAGAGGAAAAGGAATTGGCTGGGTCACTTGTTGAGAAGAAACTGCCTACTGAAAGATGCACTGGAAGGAATGATGAACGGGAGAAGAGTTTGGGGCAGAAGAAGATATCAGATGATAGACGATATTGAGATACATGGATCATATGAGGAGATAAAGAGGAAGGCAGAAAATAGGTGACTGGACAATGCTGGGTTTTCAGTGAAAGACCTGCCCTTGGGCAGAACACTATGAATGAATGATGGTATTATAACTGGTTTAATGAAATATTTCACCATACGGACCATACGTGCAATGAAAGTCTACAGTTTACTTATAACTTTCACTGTCCCTTAAAATTGGCCAGTGTAACTGTTTATGATTAATAAGAAATTCAGAAAGATAGTGACATTGTTTCATATTTCCCAGCACCGACTCCTTTCTTATACTATTTTCTAAGATTGAAGAACAGTTGGAAGAAGAACAGTTTGCCTTCAGGAAGGGAAAAGGGAACAATCGGCGAAAGATATCTAGAGAAGAATAAAGAAGCGTATAGAGTATTTGTGGACCTAGAAAAGGCGTTTGACAGAGTGGATTTGAATAAAGTGATGGGGATCATAAAGAAAATAGGTGTGCATTGGAAAGAGAGGAGGCTGTTTAGTAACCTTTAATGAAGGAACGAGTCAAAGTCAGGATAGGAGAACAAATGTCAGAAGGGAACGAAATAGGGAGAGGAGTAAGTCAAGGATACCCTTTATTACCTATCCTGTTCAACATCTATTTGGAGAATTTAGTGAAGAACTGTTTTCATAACATGAGAGGAGTGATAGTAGGAGGAAGAAGAATAAAGCGAATAAGATTTGCTGATGTCATAGCGTTATTAGCAGAAGAGGAGACAATACTAAGGGATATGCTACTGGAGCTAAATGACAGCTGTGAGCAGCTTGGAATGAAGGCAAATGCAAACAAGACGAAGACCATGTAGTTAGAAATAAAAGTAAAGAAGGCAAAATTGCAGGTTCTAAATGAGGCGGTAGAACAAATAGACAAATTCAAATAGGCTACTTGGAGTATACTGCAAGCAGTAACATGAGCTGCTGCCAAGAAGTCAAAAGGAGGATAGCAATGGCAAACGAAGCTTTTAATAGAAAAAGGAGCATCTTCTGTGGATCTCTGAAGAAAAAAACTAAGGTACTGTCGGTGACTCAGGAGAAGACGAGAGCGGACTGAGGAGGAAGGGATGTGAATAGATAACGTACGACAACACGTGCAATATTTGTATTACAGTAAGCGGAAACATTAGGTCTCCTTCTGTTCAACTTAGCTTTAATTTCCATATGCACTGTTACTCATGTTTTCTGCACTAGTAATAATCTAGCTACTGGGATGTTCGCGTAGGCTAAGTGTTCGCGTAGGCTTCCGCGGCTGGTGTACATGGTGTGTGGATAAGCTTCAGGGCTTCTACCGCGTTGTCTTGGTGTTGGTGGCTGACGTTCGACCGCTGTGTTGTGGTCATCTTCAGAGCAGTTGTTGGATAAAGAAATAGTCTGAGAGTTCATATATAGCCTATATATAGTAGTCTCGATGGGGGGAGTACTTGCGGTGATAAGTTGTAGGTTCTCCTTCTGGCATCTGATTGGTCCTACGTTGTCCAATCCGGTTGAGGTCTGTATGAAGGGGAGTATTCATATTAAATACTGGCCCTCATAAGGTCCGAAAGAGTGACCTTGATACCGTGCCAGATGTCCGGATGAAGGGGGGGGGCGCCGCGTACATGTGGAGACCTGGTTTCTCGTTCCTAAGTTTAGGTCGTAGGTTCTCCTTCTGGCATCTGATTGGTCCTACGGTGTCCAATCTGGTTGAGGTCTGTATGAAGGGGAGTATTCATATTAAATACTGGCCCCTAGCTACTGGGATGCTTATCTGAGCGATGTTTATAATAATCAACAGCGATAGTCAAGAAGGTCACATTCTTTCCGCTCGTCTTCTCCTGAATAACGGACAGTAGAGACTAGTGAGGTGCTTTGTTTGGGGTGTAGCATTGTATGGGATAGAAACATGGACATTACGACGAATTGAAGTGAAAGGTCTAAAAGCACTTGAAATGTGGATATGGAGATGAATGAACGTGTGAAATGAACAGACAGAATAAGAAACGAAGCTGTGTTTGAAAGAGTGGGTGAAGAAAGAATAATGCTGAAACTGATCAGAAAGAGAAAAAGAAATTAATTGGGTCACTGGCTGAGAAGAAACTGCCTACTGATTGATGCACTGGAAGGAATTGTGGACGGGAGAAGAGTTCGGAGCAGAAGATACTAGATGATAGATGATTAGTATAATTTTGGACCCAACATTTATAATGCATTAATTAGAACTTACCCTGAGCTAAGTACACTTGCCACACATAGATTTAAGAAACAAATCAGATTAATTATTTAATTGTTTAAGGTAATTGAGTTAAAAATTGATACTCTAATATTCATATACTTTTGTATTTTCTATTTGAAGAGCTTGCGGGAAAAACGATGAATGTCACATTTCTGTTAAGGATTACATAATGATCTAATTGAGTCTATAACAGCAAGATGTAGTGCTGTTTCTATAGAAAATAAAGGGAAGGATTATTGTATTCGTAGTTATAATTCTCCTTTTTACCATTTTTCATAAGAACAACATTAAATGACGCAGTAATCCATTGAATTAGATAATGACATCAACCTTAAGAAAACTGTGACATTCATCGTTTTTCCCGCAAACTCTTCATTTGTATATAGACCCTATTATTACATGCTGTATGTATTTACCACTTATTAATGTTATTGTGCTCAATGAACTCTCTTAATTTTGTGATATATTTTGTATAACTGATCTGAACTGCGCCCGAGCACGAGCTTCTGCTCTTTCGGGCTGCAATGCCTAATTAGCTCAAGTGTATAGTATTAAATAAATGAAATGAAATTGAATAATGTAGAAATGTCATAAAATATTTTGTGCGAGATCGTGCGTATTTGCTTGCTTTCCGCACACAACCAATACGCGGTAAGTGTGAAATACCACATTCAGTATTCCCAACGTAACACACATAGCCTAACAATTTCCCTATTCTTACCGCTTAAGCGTCATATTCATTTTACTGCTTTAGGCTTTTAACATGTTATTTTTAAAGACGTTCAGTATAGTAATAATTATAAATTAGAAACTTCCCACTGCAATTTCACCTAAATTGCACTGTTAATTATTGTTTTTAAATATTTGCAAAAATTAAGTAAACTCTACAACACCACAAAAGTTACTGCATTTGTAATGCAAGTGACATTAAGGAAGCCGTGGAAAAATCAACAAGATTCCAGACTCATCATAGACTGGGGGGAAAAAAAGACAGACATAGCCTATATCACGGCCTGTTGAAGTATAGTAAACACAGAAAACATTTTATAGGAACAATGTTGAAGATAGATATATTTGTTTTCCAAAGTTGCCGTCATTGAACAGAAACCAAGATGGAGATTTCATTGCAACTAATTAGAAATTCCTCTTTCAGGTATGTAATAAACGATCTTCACACAAAATAATGTACGATACACGAACGGTATGTTTGTTTTCATGTTCTCGGAAATTAAAAAAGCTCAACTACGTTTCGCTTTTTCAATATTTTCCTCGAACATGAAAACGTCAACATACCGCTCTTGTAACGCATATTACTATTTCAGCAAGGAGTTGAAGTTGATATAAGCTTCGTAAGTGTTGTTAAATCATCGTGAATCACCCTGTAGAATGTAAAATGCTATAATTTTAAATAAAAAATGTTGTTGTTAAAAACATCTCTGATTTCAGTTTCTCCTTTACCATCTTCGTTTCTGAAGTCCAATGTGGTTGTCGCATTTTTACACATTTATATTGAAAGTTTGTTGTATTTTTGAAGTCGAGTAGCAAAACGCGACAAATATGACTGTGTCTTAAACCCTGGTTTCAGGTACTAGGCCTGCGGGCTTGACCCGTGCCCATGCAGACCTCTAATGGACAGCCGCCCCATTTGCGCGCACGTGAACACACACGGAAGAGAAACACAGGAGAGCTTCTTGACTCTGAATTCAACATCATGCACTGGTTTCGTGTTCTTAAGTTAAAATATTCCATCTCGAGCGTCTTAACAGAGCAGTAAAGACGTTGATGTGCCTGGGGACACACAGACAGACAGGAGCGTTGAAAGGCATTGAGCAGGCGTGTAATATTGATTATTAGACTTGTGATTGATTTACCGGCTCGGGCAAACTACTTCTCAATTACGGAATAACGTGTAACAAGGTCACGTGACGTATAAAGATGGCCCCTGGTATCGGTCCAGGGACACCATATATCAGGGCGGAGACCAGCTGTTAAAAAATGCTAACACAATCGTAAAGCATGATCATATCAATTTTAGTGTTATGAGGTTTCCGGTGGACGAGTCGTTTTAACGGATGTTCCTTAATGGGTTAGCTAGCCTCACATTCCACAAATTATAAACGATCCCCGCTTCTTTATTTATTGCAGTCGCGCCTTCGGTACCCTCGGTCGGTACCCGCCACTTAGCAGTGCATATTTTACATCCTCACGTCGGTAAACGACTGCAGGAACCGTGAAACGCCGGCCGGGTTCGTTACCTCCAATTACGTGACAGTTTTCAGCAATGCGACTACTCAGCAAAAAGTGTCCGTTTCCTCCATAGACGACTCTTAAACGTAATGGCTACTGCTGCCGCTTTGAGATTATCACACAAACTGCGGAGCCTAATGGTTACTTTGCATGGCAAATAGTGACGGTGATTACGATTGTGATGATGGTTGAATCATTGTATCATGACCATGATCTTTACCTCCCTTTATTGTAATATACTTTATTTTCAACTTATCAGCAGATTCTTCTTTCTCATTATGTTATCCTCATACCTCTTCATATTCTCATTTTGCTTCTCCTGTCCTACCGTTGTTTCTACTCTTTATCATCTTATCTCCTCTTGGTGCCATTTCTTCTCATTCTTACTCTCTCTTCGTTTTTCTTCTCTCCTATACTCTATTGCCACTTTTCTCCTAACTTCCCTAGCTCAATTTTCATCATCATCATCTTCTTCTTCTTTTCTTCTTCTTTTCTTCTTCTTCTTCTCTTACTCCATTATCTTCTCTCCTATTTTCTCTTATTTCTTCTCTCGTATCTTCTCTTGCTCCTTCTTTTATCCTACCTTCTCTTGTTCCTTATTCCATCCTACCCTCTCTTGTTTCTTCTCTCCCATCTTCTCTTGCTCCGTCTTTTATCCTACCTTCTCTTGCTCCTTATTCCATCCTTCCCTCTCTTGTTTCTTCTCTCCCATCTTCTCTTGCTCCGTCTTTTATCCTACCTTCTCTTGCTCCTTATTCCATCCTACTCTCTCTTGTTTCTTCTCTCCCATCTTCTCTTGCTCCGTCTTTTATCCTACCTTCTCTTGCTCCTTATTCTATCCTACCCTCTCTTGCTTCTTCTCTCCCATCTTCTCTTGCTCCGTCTTTTATCCTACCCTCTCTTGCTTCTCCACTCCAATCCTCACTTCCTTCTTCTCTCCTATTCTCTCTTGATTCTCCCTCTTTCATATCCCTCCTGCTTCTTCTTCTCCTCTCATATACTCTCTTCCTTCTCCTTTCCTATCTTCTCTTGCCCCTTCTTTTATCCTATCCTCTCTTGCTTCTTATTCTATCATACCCCCTCATGCTTCTTCTCTCCTATTTTTTCTTGCTCTTTTTTCTTCTCTCCTCTCTTGCTCCTTCTTTTCTATCCTCTCTTTCTCATTTCCGATCCCCTCTTGCACTTTCTTCTTTTCTTCTCTTTTCTCCTGCTCCTTCTAGCCCATCCTCTCTCACTCCTCTCCTACATTCTCTTGCTCCTTCTTCTCTTCTCTCCTCTATTACTTCGTCTCTTCTCCCCGCTATTACTCCTCTTCTATCCCCTCTTGCTCTTTCTATCTTCTCTTGTTCCTTCTTTTCTCCTTTGCTCTCTTACTCCTTATTCTCTCCTATCCTCTCTTGCTTCTTTTTCTCTCCTATACTCTCTTCCTTCTCTCCTATCTTCTCTTGCTCCTTTTATCCTACTCTCTCTTGCTCCTTACTCTATTCTACCCCCTCTTGCTTCTTTTCTCCTATTTTTCTTGCACCTTTTTCTTCTCTCGTCTCTTGCTCCTTCTTCTCTATTCTCTTTTTCTCCTTCTTTCCGATTCCCTCTTGCGCTTTCTTCTTCTCTCCTGTTCTCTGTTGCTCCTTTTCGCTCATCGTCTCTTATTCCTCTTCTATTTTCTCTCACTCCTCTCCTATTCTGTCTTACTCATTCTCTTCTATTTTCTTGTTCTTTCTCCTCAATCTTCTCTTGCTCCTTCTTCTCATCTCTCCACTCCTCTATTACTTCTTTGTGTTTTCTCGCCACTATTACTACTTCTACTCTTTTATCCTCCCGCCCCTTCTCTTCTATGCTCTATTGCTTCTCTCCTACCCTTTCTTGCTCTTATCTTCTCTTGCTCCTTATTTTCTCCTTTTCTCTCTTGTTATTTTTCTTCTCTCCTACCTTTCCTCGCTTTTTGTTCTACCCTGCTCTTTTCCCTTCTTCTCTCGTGCTCCTGCTACATCTTCTCCTTTCCTCTCTGCTTCTTCTACTTCTCCTCTCCTTCTCGCTCCTGCTGTTTCTTCTCTCATCGAGCTGCTGCTTTTTCTTATCCTTTACTTCTCCTGCCTTTCGTCTTGTGGAATGAAAGAAAAACTTATGCCTTGTAGCCGGATTTACTGCAAAAAATCTTACAAAATCTACATAGAAGCGCAATATTTCCCATTTTATTGCCTATAGAACAGCTATTCGTAATTACAATTACTACTACTACTACTACTACTACTACTACTACTACTAACTATCACCACCACCACCACCACTACCACCACTATCTTTATGCAAAGACCCGTTGTTGCTCAAGACGATAGTTTGTTGGACTGGAGATCTGAGACTGAGAGTTGGAATTCTACTTCAGCTGGCTGATTACAGTAGTTACATATCTACAGTATAACTGCAGTCTAGACCAGACGTCTCCGAAAGCGTACTCGCGAGTAAGCCCCTGAACGGAACCGAAGCCAGTACGTAATGAGCGCGCTCCGCCTCACCCACCCCCACCTGCACTGTACTCAATGTTTATGCGCAAACGAAGAGCAGTGGCGGACTGCCATTATCATTGTGTTCCACCGTTTCACAATGTCTTCTAATCATGGACGTAGTACATTCAAGGATGAACAGGAAAAGAAATGTTTTGTGTTAAATGCTTAATTTGTTCGAAAATTCTTAAGGGTGTGTTGAAATTCAACATGCGACGACACTACTCGACTCTTCACAAAGAATATCATACAATGATAGGTATGTTGGACATGTGAAAATAATTATTTTGGGGCTATCTGTATATGACTGTTGGTTATACATAATAATCAGTATATTACAATACGATTACACTCAGTTCCGCATGACAAACATTTAGTTTTTCGTTTAATTTTAGGTGAAATGCTTAGGCCTACAAATATTTTGATAAATATAAAACAAGAAAATACAAACACAAATCACACACGTGCCCTCAGTATTAAACAAGAAAGAAAGCTTCTTGCTAGCTATGTTCTAGCTTGGAATATTGGAAAATCAATTAAGCCCTTTACAGAAGCATCATTTATAAAATCGTGCATACAGGACGTTACTAAAATACTGTGTCCAGAACAAGTCAAAGTTTAAGAAAATTAAATTGCTTCCAATTACAGTTCAGAGAAGGAATTTCAAGATTGTATATGCAATTGAATCTGAAGTCGAAACCACAATTAACCAGTTTGTAGCTTACTCACTTGCATTGGACGAAAGCACGGATAGAAATGACAACGCTCACCTAGCCATTTTCATCCGAGGAGTTAATGAACATTTTACTGTGTCTGAATGTCTTCTAGATATAATTACAAAATACAACTGGAGAAGATCTTTTCCAGGCACTGAAAGGCACCATACAACAGAAGAGGTTGAATTTGCAATGGCTTGTGTCTATAGCAACAGACGGGGCTCCAGCTTCATAGTATGTCAGAATAATATACAAACGTATGATATTTATCATTCTTTTGATGATATTATTTGTAAACATAAGCAGACTGTTGCCGCGATCCCCCACTGATCGCTCCCATCTGTTTAGGTACGAGTCTCTCCCCTTTCTCTAGCCTTACAGCACACTGTGTTCGGCGGGCAGCATCGAGAGCACGAATGACAATACGCTTTTTGGAGACCTCTGGTCTAGTATATACAGTCACGAAACTCAATACGTAGAGAATATTAATCCATAGATAGTTGCTAAACACTTGGATCGCTACTATCGCCTCATCACACACAATGCGAAATAGTACCGGCACAGTCAATTGTTCCTAGTGCCCTAGCTTTGTGACTTTTTATACTAGACTGTTGTATAACGTTAGACGGCTGGATGGGACCATCTGTTAACGTTCTTCAGCCCAAATAGGCCTATTGTACACCAGATTCTACAACTCTGCAGCTCAGATCCTAAAGCTCCGCGACTCGGATTGTACAACTCCACGACTCTGATACTACGACTTCGTAATTTAAACTCCAGAGCTCTGGCTGTTGCCTATTATTGGACACACATAGTAATGAATTAAATCATGTTAGATGACAGATGCGTTTTTATTGCACTTGTAGACTTCTGTGTAATTAGTAGCAGCGTTCTGTGGCGGGGAAGACAAGAGGTGTTGGTCGAATGAGTGTGTGTGTGTGTGGAATATCAGATTTGAAACAAACGCAGGAGTCGTTTGTTTCGACACGAGCGCCGCCACGGCACGCGAGAGAACCACGATATCAATCTCTCGGTCCAAACTTTACAAATTACACAACAATTCAAAGCTCTAATCGATATGAACAACTACTTTGTAGAGAGAGAGAGAGAGAGAGAGAGAGAGAGAGAGAGAGAGAGAGAGAGAGAGAGAGAGAGAGAGAGAAGAATTCCCGACGCCTGTCCGCTTCTATTGCAATAGAAATGTCAACTGTACCTGTGTGAAAGGTCCAAAGTCATTTTCTTTGTGTGAAAGTTTCCATCGCACTCGGGCATCAATTCCATTGCGGGCTTTGTAATCTGAAGTAATTTGCGTTCATGCTGTGCGTTTCCAAATTGACTTGTCATTGCGTTTCTACGGATATGAGTTTTTTGTCGTCGCCACTGAAACGTGTACAATATACATTTAGGGCCACCTGCGTGGCATCGGGATAACGACGAAGACCGCGATCCCAGGCTATGGAAGGACGCGGGTTCGAATCCTGCTGTTTACCTCGTTGGTTTCTTTCCCCGAGGTTTTCCGCCAGTTAAGGCATGCCAGGTAATCTCATTTAATATTTTAGGAGAACAATTCGCTCCGGCGCCGGGGATCGAACCCGGGTCCTTGGTTTTACGTACCAAGCGCTCTGACCACTGAGCTACGCCGAATTCAATCCACAGCACTAGATAGAACCTTCCCCCTTCGATGTTTCCCCTTTGTGGCTTGACTCCAAGTTAGGCATATATATATATATATATATATATATATATATATATATACATATATGTTGACGTGCATCCAATGTCAACTGCCAGGGAAACATCGAAGGGGAAGGTTCGATCCAGTGCTGTGGATTGAATTCGGCGTAGCTCAGTGGTCAGAGCGCTTAGTACGTAAAACCAAGGACCCGGGTTCGATCCCCGGCCCCGGAGCGAATGTTTCACCTAAAATATTAAGTGAAGTGTCAATATTACAGATAAATTCTATAGGACAAATTAATATATCTATAATATTGTCAGGTAATCTCATGTTGAATCCTCAGTCACATTTTGCCAGAATACCATCTCGATGTCATCAATATTCCATCATCATCATCATCATCATCATCATCATCATCACCACCATACCTATCACGTAGCTCCCAAGTAGCTGAGACACAGATTGGCCCATTCCGGTTTGAGAGGTCTTTGAGGGGTTCTTGTACCCGTTGGGGTGTAATTTTTTAGTAATCTAGGAGATCTGTTACGGCATCCTGTTGACACGTTGTATCCACTTTGAGTTATAATTTTAGGTCACGTATTTTAGGTAAAGCTAGAGATGAACAACGATCGAGAAAGCAAGACTAACAGCGCCCGCAAAGCCGAAAACCCGCACGACAATGTTGTACTGTATACGTCGCGTCGTTCACGTAAAGATTGCTTGTGAGTGTTTCGAGACGCCGAGCTTTATCACTCCCGAAGTCCCGAACGTCAAGCAGTCTTGAATCGCCATAGTTTTTTTATACCTGACTGAACTTTTATATACTTTGGCAATGTTATGTATAAACAATCAAGTAGCCTATTTTAAACATCATCTCTACTTTTCAGTGTATAATAATCCGTTCCCCAGTCTTTATTTAATCACAAGGCCCTTATTAAAAGGCTAGGAATTTTCTTTTCATATTATGTTTGAGATAAGGTGTGCAATGTCAAGTAAAAAGATATTAACGTTATGTCATATGCTTCTTAGAAACGCAAAATTATTTGAGAATTTTTTTTGTATTTATATAACCATAGGTAATATCATATAATACAACCAGAAATAGGCCTACTTCCATCCTTACGATGCAATAGTTAAGCTCTGAAGAATGAGCAAAGTTTGTTAATCATTTGGCTTGTTTACAACACACACTTTCCGAGTTTTAGAAAATGGTTCAAGTCCTCTCACAAGGACTGGTTTGGTGCAATGTTGTTATGGATATGATTGGAACTTCATTGTGATATTAAGATGATTTGGGACAAGAATTGATCTGAAAGACGAAATTTGTACATGTTTTCTTATCGTGCATTAATTAAGAAGTTTGGAGAAACTGGTTCAGTTCATGGTAAATGAAATCGTAAAGAGCAAAAATTAGTAATATTCCGATTGCAAAGGTTCTTCATGAAAGCGAAAACCTGACTAGAGAAAACTACTTTTGTATTAACGTTTACGAGTGACTACCCGTGAAAAAAAATTTTATATGTGAGATTTCGTAGAAAGATGGTTATAAAATAACTCCAGTCGTGTCATTTGTTGAGGACAGATTGGACATGGAACAACCTCGGGAGGTATTTTTCCGCCTTACAATAATAACTGCAATTTCTCTCTCGATAAAAAAATCTTTCTTTTTAGTTTCCGTGGCTTAATAGCGATGTCACAGGTTTCTTCTGCTCTCGGGTCATTTGTGTTACCTAACGTTCAAAATAAGTGGGAACCATTAGTACCTTCCTAATGGCTCTGTCACTTGGCTAACTCATCAGCTTCCTTGTTTTTTAACATAACGCTGAATTACCTGCCTATAATTTCATTTTTTTTGTACAAATCTCGCTATTGAGTCATTTAGAGGCACCTAAGTCTTCAAGTAATTTTCTACAGTTTATGGATCATTGCGATTATGACCTTATCATAGGATATTTGAACCAGTTAAATGCGTTCCGCGTGATCATAGGATACGAAATATAATCTTTAATTTGACAAATAAGATAGTACAGTAAGTCGATCATGTAAAAAGACTAAGCTAACACAAAACAACTTATTTTTAGTAAATGATTAGACTTCCTATAACAAGGTACTAGGTTGGTTTTTGTGTTTAGTTTCAACAATTTCTTCGCTTTCCAAACTGATGTTTTGGGATAGCTTGTACTTTGTTGAATTTACGGTTTTAACATTTCCTTGGGAGATTGTTATACAAGGTGATTTACCGTCACTTACGAAGCTTATTTCCGAAGACATTCTGAGAAAAAAATGTCATATAAACATGGGTCCCAATCTCAATATTTTCAGAGTTACATTAATTTAAAGTTGTTAGTAAAGTATCATTATTCTTGAGTTTTAAGGGTAAAAAAATATTACAGATAAAGAATGAACTATTCAGGACTATCATTTATTTAATTAGCTAGTATTCTGAAGCCAAAAAGTGTTGTGAATTCCATAGTTGCTTCGTACAGAATTTGTTTCCGATTTTTAACTACAAAATTACATTTTCTTACGCTTTATCACAATTGTTACAAATCACGACACTCTTGTAAATTTCTCAAGACTGTACATTAGGATGCATAATTAAACTGTAAAGAATCAAGTTCCTAAAGTCGTATGATTTGTAACAATTTTTGTGACAAGTGCGTAAGAATGATGTAATTTTAAATTAAAAATTTAAAAACAAAATCTGTACAAAGCAATTAACAACATTTTAGCTTCAGAACACTAGCCAATTAAAGAAATGATACTTCTGAATAGTTAATTCTCTTTTCATAATATTTTTAACACTTAAAACCAAAGATAAAAGGTATGTTACTAACAACTTCAAATTAATGTAACTCTGAAAATATTGAGATTAGGACACATGTTTATATGACATTTCTTGCTCAGAATGTCTTCGGAAATAAGCTCCGTAAGTGACGGTAAATCCTCGTGAATCATCCTGTATATACCCCATAGTTAATTATAGAATTTTTCTTTCTTTAGAACGCTATTTATACCCTTCCGTTGTATTTAAAAATGAGCCGGTTTTCAGAATTTTTTTTCACTAAATTCTGGTTTGTTAAATGAGATATTTACGTAGACAAATAGCTTGACATATATGTACAATTTCTTCATAATATACAGGGTGAGTCAGGAAGAAAGGTACATAGCTTGAGGGGTGATAATATTGGTGATTCTGAACAAAAACGTTTATATGAACAAATGTCCTATTCTCAACAGTTTCTGAGAATACGAATCGAAACATTGAGGAACGGGGAAAAGTGCAGGTAATAGTAAATTAAACATTGTTACCTTATGTTGTCTTTAATTGTATACCTAGTTTTATTTACAGAGCATGTTCAAAAAGCCCACCGTCAACTTCAATGCACTTTGCAGCTTTTGTAGACAGCCTCTATGTTGTTGATCTGAGTTGACTCGGACATTCCTTTACTTGAGCACAAGCATGTAAAAATGCGAGCAAGAAGTTTCCACTTGTTTCCACTTTGCGCTTGTGGACTTCGCTCTTAAGCCAACTCCACACAGTAATCCAATGGAGTAAGGTCGGGTGACATCGGTGGCCAATAAATGGCTCCACCGCGATCGATCCTACGCCCAGGATACGTTTCATTGATCCTATGGACATGAGTCTGACGCTCGTGATTTTCAAACAGCTGTATGTCAGATACTGTTAAGAACAGGACATATATTCATATAAACTCTTTTGTTCAGAATCACCAATATTATCATCCCTCATACCATGTACCTTTTCTCCTGACTCAATGTTTATACTGTACGTAGGCCTATCATAAATGAAGATTCTCTGTACTTCATTGCCACGAACTAAACTGAACTGCACTAAATGGAAGTCAATTTTATACTAGTTCTATTTCTAATTTCAACGTCCCTTCTACTTGTATTATCTGCTACGCAATGCAACCTTTCCACCCTCGATCCAGGGAAAATGTACATACTATTTTCCACTCTTTTGCCTCTATCACTGATGTTGAAAAATAATATTCGTGAAAGTATCGAAAAAGTGAACATTGATTTAACATCTTGTATTTATCTCTTTCAGATGGAAGAAGAATATATTATGAGAAAAAAGAACGAGGATTGGAGACGTATATTTTATATCATTCACGATTTTGATACACTGAACTGATTGAAATGTGTAGCTAGTCTATAATGTTGCTATGGATACGATTTTATAGGACAGTAATTTATATTTTTAGAGTCATTTTCTGTGTTTTTTCATATCTGTTTTTTTTCCAGACGAATTACGCTTCAATTGTCTTTTCTTTTTACGTGTTTCATAAAATGAAAGAGAATCTCTTGTGCTTCATGAGTTCAAATAAGAAAAAATAACAAACAGAAATGTAACTGATGACGTAAGGAAAGAAAGAACATGCTTCACATACGTTTCTCCGTGTTGCTTTAAATCAGGCATATCAAAAATCAGACACTGAAAGTGCAGTGTATGTGCGCGGAACGCCGGTCTGTGCAGATTGCGTCATTCACGTGTTGCTCTTACAGTTCTTAGCGGGAGGGATGTACAAGAATCTATTCTGCGCTTCTAGTGTTCAATTAAATTGACATTTGGGCATTATAAACATACTTAGCAGAAGGAAAAAACACAATTATTGTCAGTGTCTTTATTTGACAATAATTGTAACACAAGAAACAATAGACTTACTCAGTCACAATTCACAATGCAGTCGTTTGTAAAGAGTCATTTATTTACATGATTTGTATACAGTATTTGAAGAAAATATAAATATTGTAGTAATTTCGAAACAACAAAAAACACAATATTTCATTTTACGTAGTAGGTACTGATTATTTCAAAGTAATACTCTTTCATTGTTCCTCAAGCATTATTGGGTCCATTGGTGCACAAATGTTAGGAAAGAAAACATTTTACTCCCAATTACATGCAATAGGACATTGTGAGGCTTTTACACTGGAATCATTTCCTTGCTGTATATTAATATAAATTCACATTATTATTAATAAATTTGATAAATTAAGCTTGAATTTAAATTTATATATAGTTTATTTGGAAAACGTTGAGAGCAAGTATTAGCAAGTTGGGAGCGTTACTGAATTGAGTTAAGAGTACTTCACAAGCGAGGACATTTTCTTTATGTCAGGTTTAAAGATTTATTGACGTAAGTATATTAAGATATTATAATAACGTGAGGTGGAAAATTCGCCATTATGTATTATTTTTTCCAAAAAATTTTTCCGCCTTACAAATAGTTGCTTTCTTCCTTCCCTTACAACCTCAAGAGCCTCACATGTATTACTCACTATATTCTCATCACTTATCAGCTTATCGAATAAAATTTGTAAGTCGTCTAATCATTGATGGCTGTGTTAGTACAGGTGCCAAAACAACATCATTTTCATGTTTGTCTTGCCGTGAGAATACTAATTAAGAAATGAGAGCAGGCGAATATATTTTGAGAACTTTACTAATATGATTCAAATTCTCATATGACTATTAGGTCCACATGATATGATGAAAGCCTTTCATTTTAAAATAATTACTATTGGCTGAGGAAAACATCATAACAGTTATGTGTTATTCGTGATTCCTCTTCTTCGTTATATCTGTGGACTCCTCACTTTATTTTCCATAACGCATTCACAATCACAGCTCAATGAGCACCCGTACTGATCTGTGTTACTGAAACAAAAGCTGATCTGCTACTACTGGGTGTTCATTTCAAAGTGTGTCATGACGTCACTGTTGATGAGTCAGCGATTTGAAGCGAGTTTCAGCGTTTATGTCAGAGAAGTTGTCTATTAATCAAGGCGTTCAATCTGAACTTGAGAACGTGTACGGTATAACTTGAACGTCGTAGCAACAGATGGCGGTCTGTACGGTCTGTGTGCTACCATAACTCTTTCGAACTGTATTTTACGAAGCCAAGTCGTACACAGGGTATTTGTTATCATCGGTTGCGTACGGCAACATTCCACAACACAAATCAAATGCTCCGTGTCCATGTTGACCGTCGAAGTTAATGTCAACAAATACGTAAGTAATCGTCTTAACCCTCTCCCCATATCCCGACAGTACGAAAAAAACTCACCTCAGTACGTGTTTCCAAACAGTTCACATTCCTGCCACTACCGGCTTTACCGTACGTATCGGTAAGTACTCTTCAGAATGAACGTCGTACTTGCTAGGCAACTTCTCTGGCACATAGGTAATACGCCTCTGCGGAAGTGTAGGAAGACTGAATTCTCTAGGCTCATCGGCTAGCCATATGACGGCATACAGCGAGCCATGACACACTTTGAACTGAACACCTAGTATAGGTACTGTACAGCCCTGTCGCGTTCCCCTCCAAGCCGATTCACTCCCTCCAGGTAGGGCAATAGGAACTGCACGTTGCACGGAGACCAGTGCACAATGTGCGCGACTGCACAATGTGCAGGGTTTTGACATGCCTGCTTTAAATAATTTATCGATACGGAACTTCAGAATAGAATTTATTGTTAAGGTTTGAGCAAATCTTTTGCCTGATTAGAATCTTTCAAGTGTTTCATGGCAACAATGTGGCGATAATAATTAACAAATATATTACTTAAAAGTAACGGGTATTAAGAAATAAAATCTTTTTTTTTATGATCCAGTAGATTGGCAGGTAAACGAACAGAGAATCTCTGAATCGTTGAAAGTCTTCAGAAGGGAAAGTGCATTATAATATCCTGCGGGCTACATAGTACTGTAGGGGCTTGAATTTTCTATTTATAGTGAGGATCACGTAAGTGTAGTTCCTAAAAGTCTAATTTGGCCATCTCTTCAGTGTTGCTAACTAATACCAAATATCACCAAAGAGGGTAAAATCACAATTCTACGTACTGAAATAATAATAATAATAATAATAATAATAATAATAATAATAATAATAATGATATAGTATTAAAAATGACAGTGTCTTCTTATTTACCACATCTCATCTTTATTTTGCGAAGTGTTTCCTAAATGGTTGAATAATTTATTAAATAGTAGCCTATAATTTCCTCCTCATGCATTTCTTGTATGTTATTGTTGGTAATTAGGATTAGTATTATAACTGGGATGTTACAGGCTTAGTATTTGGAGCAAGGGGTTGTTTACCAAAATGTACATGTAATATCCTTAAATCCTTTAAAATTCCCTTTTATGAGGTTCAGAAGATTGTAAAGGAAATTCTGAAGGCCTCTCTTCAAATTCTACACTATCATCTATATGTTAAGACGTAAATTTTTGTTTTAATGTACAAATCGAATCATTATTTTGCTCGTTTCATTTCCCTTTATCTTATCTTTTATGTTTGTTAATTCCGTATCCCATTGGTCAACCTCACTTGAGGACGGATAATTTGAAATAAATCTTAGTAGTAAAATTTATTCTGTTTGGCAACATGAAATTCATTGCTTTAATTAAACAGTTTACGATTCACGAAACCTAACCTAAAAATGTAGTTTGATCACGTGAAATGATAGTACGAAGTCCGAAAACATAATACCACTTTGAAATATATAGCCTACTTAAAATACTTACAAGCACTTCCTTTCTTGGAGAACACGCTACCATACTATTTCGTCTCTTTCATATTTTAATAAAAAATCTAAATACGAAAGAAATTCATTAAAATCTGAAATATATTTCTGTCCACGTTTCATACCTAGTAGGTCTATAAGCTATTTCTTATTTAATTAGGCTTGCATTTACCTGAATATAGAGTTGGATTGGAATCACAACGCAACAGAACTGAATTGTGTATTGGCATTGATATTAATATTAATACCGGTATTACTAATTAATTATTAATTCGCAAGTTTAGGTACATACTTGCATTTCCACCAGCTTTCTTGAATGCAAACCGAAATTATTGCTGCCAACATAACAGTTAGAAAATAACTGCCAGTTGTAGTATTTGTCATTACCAGAAATTCGAAACGAAGTTTGTAAAAGAAAATTCAACGTGAGAGCTAGAAAATCACTATAATCCACTAGCATATGTAGTAAAAGGGGAAAAATGATTAGGTTTCACCCTTACGGTATTAAGTAAACTGATCCGGGTTACATACGGAAACACCTTCAAGTCAGACATACTACCAAGTAGAGAACAAACAACTGAAATGATGAAAAAGCAGCAGATGAATTTTCAGTTTGTATTGATTTTATCCATAACTTGGCAAATAATGCATTTCCCTTATATTCAATATATAGTAGCTATTTTCCAATTTTTGTGTGTTCTGCTGCCAATATCAGAGATTGGTTCAATTTAGTTGTGTTAGTAGACAGACAACACGAGGGGTGGGGCTAATAAGTTTTCAGAACACCACAAACAGCGATGGTCAACAGTGTTCAGTATTTTGTGACATCTTTTCCGATAATTGTCAGAAATTTCAAGTCTCTAGCTATATCATTCTATCCCAGGCTGATCCTTAAATCATTTAATGCTGATCAGAATCGTTGAAGAATGAAGTGTTTCCTTGAAATTGTCCAGTGTTTTTAGAGATTCATTTTCTTGGGACTCATGGAATTATCACTTCGACACCGAAACAAAAGAATCAAACAAGCAATGTAAGTAGGCTATTCATCTCCTTTCGTAGAGAATTGTTTCGAGCTTAGAAATCAGCTTAAAAAGTTATGGTTTCATTTTCTGGGATATATCTCCTAAATCATTGAACCATCTTTGGCACGTTATTTTCATGGATATAAAATTTAATTCACTGTAGCCTGTTAAAGAAAATGTGACAAATATATTCATAGGTATTTACTAAATTTAATATACCTACTATATACATAGTGTATGTTATTTTCTTATAGCCACTGTATGTACTTTCATTTCTCGAATAGGTGCCCACTTAAATTTTCTACGTTAAAAACAAATGATGTTACAATTCGGTTTATGTCCTAAAGTATTTTTGTTCCATTTTTCACATCAATTAAGTAGTTGCAAATATGCTGCCTCAACTTGGCAACTATGTGTGGAGAACCACAATGTTGCGGTTGAAGGAGTGAACGACTTGGTTTCGGTCAAAAGTTTCTTAAATTTTTTCAGGGGATAGAAATCTTCTGGATCGTGCTAGTAAGTGTATTTATTTGAGAAAGATTTATGTTGAAAATACAATACATACTGTACCCGTAGGTGTGAATCAATATATATTTTTTTCTGTGGTGAATTAAATCTTATCGAACCCTCGTAATATATAGAGAAAAATCGGGGGACCGTCATCTTTCTTTCTTTCTTTCTTTCTTTCTTTCTTTCTTTCTTTCTTTCTTTCTTTCTTTCTTTCTTTCTTTCTTTCTTTCTTTCTTTCTTTCTTTCCAATAGAGCCGGTACCGCTCTAATTTTTGTCAATTACTTCTTTGATCTTGTTTGAAAGCAGTGTCAGCCGAGAAAAGTTATTCATAATATTGAAACTTTAGGGATAGCATTGTCTCTTATAGTAAGAATAAAAATAACTTATCAGGACTCTGTCAGCTGTGCTAGAACCCCAGTGGACATTTCAGAATAGTTCTGTAAAAAGAAAGGACTGTAACAAGTAGTGTATTATCACCAATCCTTTTCAATACTGTGATTAAAGAAGTGTTGTGTGTGGAAGTATTGAAGAATAGGAGGAGATCTGGTTTAAAAACTTGTATGACATTCTGATTTGGAAAAGAAGTGCCCTAAAAATAGAAAACTAGATTAACAAGTTGAAATGAATTTTTAAAGAGTTGGGTTTTAAAAATTAATTAAAAAATAACAGTTTTCTGGAGAATGGCAAGAGAAAGAGTGTTCAGATATCACTAAAAGATACAGATATTGAAAAAGTAGAACATTTCGTGTATTTGGGAAGTATAATTAATAAATATGTTAATATTCAACAGGAGATCGATAGAAGAATACAGTCAAGTTCAAAATTATATCACCTGATAAAATGTTTGTTACGAAACAGAGATGTAGACTACTGTAAATTGTAAGCAATTCATGTATAAAACTAATTATAATGGAAGGGAGAAAGAAACTGGCCACCCTAACGCATTATCTCCTGGCTTCGTTGCCTCATAAGTGGTGCCTTGTTGGTATCACTTGTGAGGTTCAAATCTGTCTTCGGTTAGTTGACTAAACAACACCTATTATAAACCTATTTTAACATAAGGTGCTGAAATGTGGACATTTACTAACAAAATAGTATACTTCAGGCTGCAGAGATGAGATTTCTGCGTGGAATCGTGGGTGGGACAGGAGTGGATAAAATAAAAGATGAGAAATTAAAGAATAAGTGGGACTAGAAAGTTTACAGACATCTTTAGGAAAACAGCAATTGACAAAGGTTAAAGGCTGATTCACAATAAAGCGGGAACGAGAACCAGAATGAAAACTAGAAGCAGAGGACGTGAATATGAAAATTTTTGATTCACAATAAACCGAGAACGTAGACGACTATGCATATCGACATGTATGTCAATAACGATATGTAAAGTCGATATTACGCATTCTGATGTTATTTGTGTATAATTGACCAATGGCGTTCTCTCATGAGTACAAGGCAGCCAACATAAACACAGGTTAACCAACTTCGAAATTTCAACTGAAACATTTATTAGGTACGGCACTATAAATATGCCCATGCATCTTTATTATCACAACCTTTTTTAAGTCTACCATAACGTAAAATAATTAGAGGAGAAATATCTGTAATAGAACAAAAATGAACACAACAGTAGTTCTTGAATTGAAGCGTGAATATGGAATGTGTAATACAACCAATACAGTAACAAAACATGATTCGCTTCCGATCGCTGTTCAAAGACGCAGCTATTGAAAGCCACGTATTCTCCTTCATTTTCTCATCTTTATACGAGGCACGCCGCTTATCGTAAACGTGAGGATTTTCCTCAACACTCAATATTAGAATCTCATCAAATAAAACTTGCTCCATGATGCACAGCACAGAACAAAATAATGCATAGGTTATGTCACGGTCTTCTTGCTACAAAATATACGACGACAAAATAGCTTTTAGATGGCAATAGAATGAATCTAGTAGGCTGTGATCGGAAACGTGAACGCCAAAGTTGAAACTTGGCCAACTCTCCGTTCCCGATCTCGGGCTCTGGCAAGCTTTTCGTTAATTGTGAATGCTCACATTTAAATGTGTACATTTTTAACAATTTTACCGTTTTCGTTTTCGTTCCGATTCTCGTTTCCGGTTTATTGTTTACCAGTCTTAACCCCTTGAAATTAAGACTTGTTTTACAGTTCACTCCGTATTAGTCGCCTTCACTAACGGTTTCCATAGCAACAACAGTGTAACAGTTGAAGGTAGGGTGAAAGTTAGTGTTACAGCGACTAGACTGTGTGAAGGGAGTGCTTGTATAGTTGAATTAGGTGGCCGGCAAGCAAGATCAGTTTATCAAACAAATGAAGAGGCGATGTTGGAATGTGGATGAGTAATGGGAGCCGCGCCGTGTCCTCAAGTCCAGCTTATCCCTAACTAATGAGTTTTTAATGAGGCACAGGGTAATGATTGATCCGAGTGGACAACCGCTGCACTGTACTTGCGCCGCCATGCGCAGTCAAGATAGCAGCACGTGAACGTCTGCGAGGAAGAGCGGCGTAACTCCGCCGTAATGAGATCTTAAGAATCGGTAAACGGTTTTTAATTCTCTGTAATAGCTAATAGATTACATCTATGGTGTGGGTTCGACAGTACGCAGAAATGGCAGTCATGGGGTCGAATGCCGTATTAATCGGTGAGTATCTGGGCGGGAGCTAAGGAAAAACGGAGTCTGCCGTTGTGGTTATTGGCTACACAGCTCCGTCGATATAGTAGAAAGCCAATATCTACCTATTTTACTTACAAGCATACACTCTCATAAGGACAGGTGAAATAGTAATATACGTTACAAGAGCGGTATGTTGACGTTTTCATGGTCGAGGAAAAGATTGAAAAAGCGAAACGTAGTTGAGCTTTTTTAATTTCCGAGAATATGAAAACAAACATACCGCTCGTGTATCGTACATTATTTTGTGCGAAGATCGTTTATTACATACCTGAAAGACGAATTTATAATTAGTTGCAATGAAATCTCCATCTTGGTTTCTGTTTAATGACGCCAACTTCTGAACACCAAAATATCTTTCTTCAACATTGTTGCTGTAAAATGTTTTCTGTGTTTACTATACTCCAGCAGGCCATGATATACGTCTGTCTTTTTTTCCCCCCAGTCTATAAATGCGAACTTAAAACAAACGGTAAGGTTATGTAATGATTTATTTTTCATTTTAATATTTTAACAATATTATTTATATAACATATTGCAGTAATAACATAGGCATCTGGAATCTCGTTGATTTTTTCACGGCTTCCTTAATGTTACTTGTATCAGGAATGCAATAAGTTTCGTGGAGTAGTAGACTTTACTTAATTTTTGCAAATATTAAAAAACAATAATTAACATTGCAATTTAGGTGAAATTGCAGTGGTAAGTTTCCAATTTATAATTATTACTATGTTAAACGTCTCTAAAAATAATATGTTAAAAGCCTAAAGCAGTAAAATGAATGTCGCGCTTAAGCGGTAAGAAGAGGGAAATTGTTACGTGTGTTACGTTGGGAATACTGAATGTGATATTTCACACTTACCGCGTATTGGTTCTGTGCGGAAAACAAGCAAATACGCACGATCTCGCACAAAAGTTATTTTTTTCTTCTTCCACTATGTTAATAAGGTCAAAACAAATGCAACACATGCTTCGTGAAAGTACAAGCATTTGAGCTTCAGAGTTCTTTTCTTTTTTTAATAACTAGAGACGGGATTTTAAAGGGAATCCCATTTTTATTTTCAACACGAAACATTAAATAATTAATCACGATGTTCAAAACTACAGGGACATAATTTTATTTTTACTTCAGTTTTTATTGTACCTGAGTTTTTGAATGTACTTCACTCCCACCCCTTCTACTAATGAAGTTCCAACTGTCCTCCAGACACAAACAAGACCGCATAATATAGTAAACAGCACTGAGTTAGTGAGTATAGTACGTTCCAGAAATATGTTCGCGTTTTCCAGTGACGAAAGAGCTTTCAATATTGAATCATATTTTCGCACAGGTACTGTCTGCTTGCCTACGTCGCATCCCGATTTCCCCCACCTGCTTCTGCACGTCCCTCTGTAAAAGTTGGGCTGTCTTAGCTCTTTTCTGAAAACATTAATTTCTCTTAGGAATTGGACGTTTACGTAATATTATACAACTGTTTAAAATAACTTAAATAAAAGGGCCTCGTTAAGTAATTAACTGTCACGTGATTTCCCCCCTTTCTACGATCCTGCGGCATACTCACTTGGACGGACAGTAGATAGCATGTCTGAGTAATTTTATCTGTGCGGGTCGGACAGAAGTGAAGATAGAATTTACAGTACGTAAGGTACTCTTTTATAGAGTAGGTACAGAATTATTCTAACATGAGTTACTAGTACGAAGGACGAAACTAGCAATTGGAATTAGATGCAATAGTCTATAGTGCGATAATATGCACAAAAGACCTGAAGCCTGTATCGAAATGAACGGCCACCATTTTCAAAAATGTGTTTAAATATCCATATTATGATTATTTTTCAATTTAACTTCAGTCTCTACATTGTACGCTAATGTGCTGTAGACACTGCATAATGAATACGCTCATATGGATAACTCAGTTCGTGAGTAAAAACACTTATTTTTAATACAGTACTGCATTTTGATTAAACAAAATCGCGATATTTCCTAGTTTACGTAAATGGCTGACGTACTTTTCTTCCCTCCTATACCTAGTAAAGTGATTTGTTTGTGTTTTACGCCAGTATCATCGAACTCCAGTAGTGGAAGGGGGTAGCGAACGGTGTTTCCGATTCTCTAAAGGTATAGCCAGGTTAATATTAAAAATGTTAGTAAAAATAAAATGATATCCCTGTATCTTCCATCGACCAAATTACGTGGTTTTAACTTCCATTTATTTCCCTTTTCAGTCCATATTCCCTTTTTTCCCCTTTTTTAAAAACATCTCTTATTTTGGTCCTTTTTTTGACAGAATATCGCAAACATTTAGATAATCACGATGTTCAAAACTATCTAGTCTACTTCAGGAATACAGTATTCGGAAATTTCTAACTTTTTTTATTATGTTCGGAATCAAAGACACGTGGTTATTAACACAGTTTAATATTAACACCTCACATAAGCCTGCTCGTACTGAATTAATAAAAACTGACTTCACAATAAAATAAAATAAGCAGAACGCGTGCACAAAAATGGACAAAATTAGTTTCTTCTTAAAAATTTATTGCTGACTAAATAACATTGTCAATCAAATTTATTTTACAATCAAGACATTAAGTCTCCGAGCACATTTACAAGAACTTATTCTTACACTATTCGTATCGAGAGAAAGAACATACACACACGCACGCACACGCACACACACACCAATTAGATAAGAACTAATAACTCGCCATCCTCCCCAAGCAGACAACAATTTTCAATAGCATTGACAACTTAAACTGAAAAAAAAAGAAAGTCGTGTTTTTTTACAACAGCTCGAAGGCCAGCTCACGCAAGGGTGATGTCTGGTCATCTACCCTTGCCGATATATACTTGCTTACAAATGGCTTTTAAGGAACCCGCAGGTTCATTGCCGCCTTCACATAAGCCCGCCATCGGTCCCTATCCTGTGCAAAATTAATCCAGTCCCTACTATCGTATCCCACCTCCATCAACTCCATTTTAATATTATCCTCCCATCTACGTCTCGGCCTCCCCAAAGATCTTTTTCCCTCCGGCCTCCCAACCAACACTATATGCATTTCTGGATTCGACCGTACGTGCTACATGTCCTGCCCATCTCAAGCGTCTGGATTTAATGTTCCTAATTATGTCAGTTGAAGAATACAATGCATGCAGTTCTGCGTTGTGTAACTTTCTCCATTCTCCTGTAACGTCACCCATTTTAGCCCCAAATATTTTCCTAAGAACCTTATTCTCAAACACCCTTAATCTCTGCTCCTCTCTCGAAGTAAAAGTTGATATACTAACTTACAGAAATATAGTCATGTAGGCTACAGTACTGTACAATCGCGCCGAGAAAAACGGTAGCATTATTATGCTATTTATTTCAAATTATATATTACGAACCTCGGAACCGCTAATAAGTGTTGGCGGATCACACTTTGGGAACCACTGATCTGTATTAACACAGAAAATATTTGTGAAATATAAGTTTGTAATGTAATAAAACAGAAAATTAGTTCTGTATTAATATAGATAGATAAGTTGTAGACTGAAACTACACAATTATAATTTAGTATAAATTTCAACTTATCTGAAATCAACTGTCAGAATGACTTTCAAAAGTACTTACAAGCCGAGTATACGTTTGTCAGAACTGTGGCGGAAAGAGCAAGAAGTGTAAAGACTAAATTTAAACATAAATACAGAGAAAACGGGGAGAACACGGATCGTGTAAATTGGATCGATTATATATATATATATATATTTTTTTTTTTTTGGTAAAGTCTACATTAAATGATCTATGAACATTATTTTTACATCCCATCCGGGCATGAAAGTGAAAATTGAAGTCGAAATTAATTTCAGCACAAAACTCCAATGGATTCTGAGCGCCCATTAAATATATTCGTTATCTGCTTCTGCCCCGGAAAACCCACATAATCTGCGCCTATGGCTAGGTGAAAATATTCTAGGAAGAGCTAGTGGAATTATGCCTGAATTGATCGACATGCAAACGGGTGTGTGGAAGGATGGGTAGACGTTTCGATGATTTGATTGATGGGTGCACAGATGCGTGGACGCTTATGCCATTCACACATCCACCTGATAGCACTTCATTACCTTACCTACTCGTACTCTGGTAAGTTGGAGGTTCCAGTAACTTTGTTTCCAAACTCATGCAAAACACAATACGCTTTGGCCGTACAGTAACGAGACTTGCCGGAGGAAACGTCCTACATGACAAAACAAAGAGAAGTTGCAGCGATTAGCGGTGCTGGGCTAATATGTTCAGACTTGCACAATAGTAGGATATGAAGGCTCTTTTATTTCCTTAGTAGCCTGTATTATGCAACGAGTCTATAATGTTGTAATTAAGGCAAAAGTTTGTAATTTTCATACGAGCGTCTTAATTACCAGTATAGGCAAGAACATACGACTGTTTTTGTTCGACCATAATTAAATGTCTGAGTTTTGAATTTTTACAAATATCTTACCTTGTTACTTTACTGTAATTAGGGCTGGGAAGTTGATGAAATATCATCTTTTTTCTTAGACATAACAGACAATCCAGGGGCCCGTTTCAAAATTTTTACAAATAACAAATAAAAGATTACAAATGCTTGTAAATTGTGTTTCACAATGCTCTCTTATTATTCTGTAAAGTTTGACGAACTTTACAAAATCAGCTAAAGAAATTTACAAATACGCATTATTGGTTACACAATATCGCCAACGACAGTTTACAAAAATCGCTAAGGAGCAGAGCTAAAGTCGCTGTATTTTTACTACTATCGATACATATGTTTATATTTTGTAGTAAAATAGATTATTCTAAGCTTGCTGATTCATATTTCACCAACAGAAAATCTAAAGTGTTGTTAAAAAATTAAAAGTATTTAGATTTTTGTATATTGGCGACAATAGTTTTTCATGTGATGTGATTGGTCGAGTATACCAATACGTGTATTACTTAAATGACCAAAGTTAGCGCCTAATTAAGTCAAATAAGTAAATAACAGATTTGGTCCACGTACAAATATGCAATTGATAAAATAATTACAATGTCTAACCACAAAATCAGGTTCATTTTTTGTGTTGATTCATCAGTATTTATTAATGTTACATCCATAATCTCACAAACATTAGTGATCCCAGCAGCAGCATAAAAATTCTGTGCTACAGTAAATAACATTTTGGTGATCAAAAACCTGCCTCGAATTGAACTCTTTTAACAAACATGAGCTACCATGCGAGCACTTTTGCACACTGATATCTTAGAAATTCCGTGCTTATCTGCTAATGCACGGAACTGACAGCAACCAATGCATATAGTTCTCACTTTGAGGTTAGGGCACCACATTTCCCTTTTGTATGTTGGATTGATGTCCCGTATCTTGTAGGAGAGATTCCAGCGAAACAGGACTCGAAACGGCTTCAGAATACCGCGTAAGTAGTGTCGTTATTGCATTACTGAGTTATTTATTTTTGGTTCAGGGAACTTCTTTATTAAGTGCGAGTATTTATTAAATACAGTCTTCGTATAAGTTATAAATACAGCCTTCGTATAAGTTATAAATACTACCGCGGTATTCTGAAGTATAACGCGGAACTCATTCGAAACCTTTCATTAAATTCATACAATGATACGAACGTGTTATTAATTCCGCCGGAAAATTTTACGTGTACGTCTTTGTTTGATTAGGCCTAAATTCAGTACCTTCGTCTGAGTCATTAGAAGTATTAAATAACATCAAAACTACTTTATTTAAATTCTTAATATTATCCAGTTACCCAAAAATTAATTTAATAAATATACGAGTATATTTATTGTATTTATTCATAATTTGTTGCAATATCAAACTTTACACATCTCAGAGGTATTGTAGAAAATGTGCCAACTTTACAAGTAAAGTTTACACGTTTTTAAAATTACCCTTCATTGTGAAACAGAATATTTGTAAAATGAGCAAAATTTCATTTGTAAAGATTTGATTTCTTTTGTAAAGTTCAGAATTACAAACAAATATTATGAAACAGAAGTTTACTATTTACAAGCAAAGCTTACAATTTACAAAGATTGTAAACATTGTGAAACAGGCCCCAGGATGCAATATAAGCTCGTTTTACTTCAACACAAACCAATAATAGCCTACTTTAGTTTTGCATTTTTCTGGATTTTTCGATCTTTTATTGTATATTGGTCATTTTTAAGGAAATATTTTACTTTTGTTGCATTTTTTGCTTTTTTTTCTGTTTTTAACGGATTCTTTTTACATTGTGGTCATAGTTCATATTCGGGAATCTACTGCATATTGCTTACGCAATTTGAATGCGTCAGGCATCAATTTTCCTTATGGCTGCATCAGCCTTAACTCTTGATCACGTGTGTTAAGTGCTTCCCACCATTGAACGCAGCAGAACTACTGCACCCGCAGCATTTTATTGTACCTTACAAGTGAAGACGTACAAATGCTGAAAGTGAAGTAAAATAGACAAAGTTTTTTGATACAGTTAGTAACCGAGTTTGGCAACAATGTATTTTCCACAGATGGAAGTAGGCTATATTATTTTATAAGTTGTGTGAAATTAAAGAAAGTGCAGATGCAGCCAGATATATGGTAAAAGCGGGCACGGAAATTAAATCATCTTACAAAAAAAAAAAACATGCATGGCTCTTGTTCTTCATAGAGTGTATGAACTTGCGAATTAACAATTGCAAAAACGTGTAGGAAAAACTGGACAAGAAGTTAGACAGAAAATGAAAAAGGCATTGGAAAAAAAAACATTGGGTACCAGTCAATGTGTAAAATCGAGAAATTTCTGCAAAATTGAAAATTTTGATTTCAATACTTTTGATTAAGATTTTTCACCAGGGGACCTTGATCGTTTCAAGTATGCGCACATGACTTCAGTTGAAGTAAAAAGGAGTTATTATTATTATTATTATTATTATTATTATTATTATTATTATTATTATTATTATTATTATTATTATTATTATGCATTAAAAATGCCAACATGCATGGCTGCGAATTCGATCCCTTCAATGTATAGACTTTGTTTGCTCTTGGCAACGATTTATCATTTATGTATTATTTTAGGCATTATACTCAATTAACATTGTCTCATAGTATTCTTAGTTATCCATTCATCGTCATTATTGTAATTATATTTATGTGTAATAATTATTTTTTGTTTTATGTTTTTTGTTATATTTGTGCTGAACTGTAATTGGCCACTGGCTGTTGTACAGCACATTAAATAAATAAATAAAAAAAAAAATAAAAATTATTATTATTATTATTATTATTATTAGTATTATAATGACTTTATTTAACCTGGCAGAGTTAAGGCCGTAAGGCCTTCTCTTACACTCAACCAGGATTCAAACTTGCTTACACAGTTGAACATAAAACTGGATCGGAATTAAGTAATTACATACTGATACAATTTAGGTACATAATAAGATCAAAAGAGGTAGTTACATAACATTTACCTCATAAAATAAAAATAAACATAGTGAAATACATATTAATGTTGTTGGTCATTTTCTTTAATTTTAGTGTCATATTTTCAGAAATATAAGGTCATTTTACTGTGATTTTTAGGTCATCAACTTCCGAGCCCTAATGATAGAATGACCATCAGTGTATTTTCAGCGTGTTCCCGACTAATGCAACAGATTGCCGCCGGCACGGAGCGCTTTTGCGTCTACGCAGTATTTTTTATTTTTATTTTTTACAGGACTTTGGAGATTTTAACCTCAAAACAATACGTATTCAAACACAGGAAATGAACTCAGTTTATTATAATATTATTATAATATTATCGCGCCTGCCATTTTTAATAGTTGCTTTCAAGGCTTGCGGGTTATTGTGCGCACGATATTAATCAATATCACATAATGCTTAGTTGGAATAACAAATTGAATAGCACTACTTTAATGTATGTTATTAAAGTACAGTTATGCACATGTAATTAGCGTAAATTATAGTATGGTCGATAAAAAAAGTTCACTGTAGTGTGTACTATTAAACTTTCATTATTGTTGTTATTAGACCAGTTTTCTGGATTCTGTTTCATATATCTACTAGAGTTAAATACTTCCTGTAGTAAATTTCACTCTACTGTGATATTTATTGAACTACCATTTAGTAAAAATAATTAATAACTGCTAAATAGAAAGTTACACAACGCAGAACTTCACGCATTGTTTTCTTCACCTGACATAATTAGGAACTTTAAATCCTGACGTTTGAGACGGGCAGGGCATATAGCACATATGGGTGAATCCAGAAATGCATATAGAGTGTTAGTTGGGGGCCGAGGGAAAAAGACCTTTGGAAGGTCCGAGACGCAGATGGGAGGATAATATTAAAATGGATTTGAGGGAGATGGGATATGATGATAGAGATTTGATTAATCTTGCACAAGATAAGGACTGATGGCGGGCTTATGTGAGGGCGGCAATGAATCTCTGGGTTCCTTAAAAGCTATAAGTAAGTAAGTAAGTAAGTAAATAAGTAAGTACTAAATGAAACTCTAATTTATTGTACATTTTTACTAAGCTAAACAAGGCGGTGTTACATGTATTTTGCTATGGTAATGTTACTTTACTTAAATGATAAGTTTTTTTTACTCAACTCCATAACTGGTTAAAATTAATTAGGCCTACTAGTCCGCCAAGGACAGAGTTTGATATATTTTAAAATACTTGAGAATTCAGTGATCGTTTAAAGTAAAGTTTTCAGCAATTTCAAATGCTCCGTATCTTCAACATGAACAATAACCACGGCCTCCTGTTGTATTTACATGTCATCCTACTAGAGGCTCGTCCTACTCTCAACCATTCAACTATTTTTCACGAGTTTCTTGGAGAAGCAAGTGGTGTAAAATGTGTGAAATGACGTCATATCCGTAAAAAAAATGTATGTACACTCAGGTAAAGTCCATTGAAGACTATGGAAGACGTAAGATAATTTCGTATATCGTGAGACGTGGCCAAAAATCGAACAAGTACAGGAGCGAGGTTAGCGAACTCTGTTTCTATGGCAACTGTGCAAAATGTGAGGTCCCATGTCTTAATGAAGCACTGATGGCTCATAACTGCGACTTGTGCCCTTCTTCTTCGTTGTAGTGTTGATTTATTAATCAGTTACTCATTATGGCACCGCAGATCGATTACTTGAAGTAATTAGTGACGGCCAACTCTACTACGTCACACAGCGCCGGCGTTGACAAGTCTCCATGGTTTGCCGTCTTGTGAGGCCCAGGCGAAGCGCAGTCAGCGGTGGGCTTCTGACAGAAGAGAACAAGAGTTATACTATGGAAGATTCCAAGAGATTTCTGATTAAAAGTACTGCTTTTCTCCTAACACTTCCGTAGTATTAGGTCTACTGTTAATTTCTTCATCTCATGTCCTCTAAATAGTCTCTGTTGTTAACAGGAGACGTTAAGTAATGAATAGGGACCGGATTTTTATGTAACTACATATTACATCCCTTTCAACCTAACCGTATATAAATAACAAATCTTTGCGAATTTTATAATTACCATTAATATATTAAAATTTGATACTACATACAGTATTTTTACATATTTACCCATTACATATTATATTTTGGTATTAGATAAATCTACATATTTATGGGGTTTATTAATTTTTACTTCTCTGAAAGGAAAAAAAAAAAAAAAAAAAAAAAGAACTTCTGCTGGGGAAGTTTACAATTAGAAATACACAGATTTAAAAAGCCTTTTTACCTACCCAAGAAAGGATATATTTCGGGACGAAACATAACGTCCTTAGTTCCAGGAAGTAATAGAGGCACTCACCCTATACCGCCCACTGTAAATATGAGTGAACAAAAGGCAACGTTTCTCATACAAATACCTGGTATTGTAAAAATCATTGCAGCAGTGCACACTACCACTCAGCAGATGGAAGCTGCTTGTTTCTACTGTGCAAGAAAGCTTGTGAAAGATACCACTTTCTATGGTGTACCGAAAGAACAAAATCATTGATTTCATGCAGTGAAGACAGCGCCCGTAGGGCAAAGAACTAAAACTCTTTCTCTTTGCACGAATGTGCGCATTTTCTTCTTTATTTATTATTGTAAAAATCATTCAGAAAGTAGCGTTGCTTTTATGCGGTGGATGGGACGAGGACATGATTTGTCTCTAATTATAATTGTTCTGCACACGTCTTAGCCACACTGCTCTGGTCTTAGCAAGCCGTTCTCATGCAATTTGCAACCTTACCCAACCTCTTCCTAATTCTTTCAGGGAAAACCCGTGTCAAGTCTGACATGAGACTTTCAGGTTATTGCTTGACCTCTTTATTTTAAATTTAGTAGACCTATACGGAAATGGGATTTTCCGACCAATTAGAAAGTATGGTTCTCGGCTGGAATAATCCTACCCTTTTGAATGAGACAGGAATGTCACTTTTCAAACAACAGTTTGTAAATTCCTATACTTTGAGGTTTTAGTAGGTACTTTGTTTCTTACAGAGAGCAGCTAAAATGCATGTGTCCCACATCTCCTCTTATTTTCTCCTAATTCAGTAAAGCGAAACAGTGCTTGCAGGACTGTTGTGTCATTCATTTCACTCAGTTCTCTAGTTTTAGTACTTACAATACCTATAAAGTGCAAGTGAGTTTATCTATTGCTTTTAACTAACTAAAATGGCCCCTGTATCTTCAACCCTAAAGACAAAAATAAAATCGTGGATTGCAAAGGACGAAGCTTTCACTGCAGATGGAAAAATAGTAATGCGTCAAGTGTGCGGTAAAAAAGTCGGGTGCTCTATGAAATCATAACTGGAGAGTCTTACCTATCCTATACCTGCCAGATATTGATATTAAATATTGTCATGGTTTTACATATTTTGGTACATATTCAGCTTATTTTTCTTACATAAATATGTACATATTTCACACCTTGATATTACATTAAAATCCGGTCCCTAGTAATGAATTAAAAGATACGGCTCGTCGCTTATGAATAGGGCTCGGATTTTTATGTACTGAAAATCGAGAAAATATGTGACAAAAAAGGAAAAAATTTAATTATGTTTCAATTACTTTATGTGAATATAAACAATATGCAGTATTCACCAGTATAAATTATGCTGTCTCGCCAACTGCTGAAGAATTACATTACACAATGAGATTCATCCTCAAGTTGTAAATCACGATGACTGACGATTACCGCGGAACACTGCCTTGTATTGGGGAAAAGAGCGCCCTGGCCATTATGAAACAACATGCACTCCTTACACACTTCTAAAAAAATATTTTCTATTATTCAATCATTAAAGCGACTGAAGTACTTTCTTCCTGATAAATTAAAATTAATCCTTGTACAAACACTCGTGATGCCACACTTCGACTACTGCGATATTATATTAAGTAAACTAAATGCAAATTTGAGCAGCAGGCTACAACGTTTGCATAATGCAGCCGTGGCGAGAACGTGACTCGCGAGACATTGTGGTTCGCAGTGATAGCTGTGCATTTCGCCAACCCCCACCCTCTCACTCACTGGAGTCAAACTCCGTTGTATTTGTCTCTGACCTGCGAGTGGCACATGTCTCTCTCGAAACCATGTACGAAAGTTCCAAGTAGGATGGGAGGACGCATTTTTTTGCTGTCAATATGATGAGAATATTAAATGTATGATTTGTTCACAAGTATTACGAGGAAAACGGTTGTATAACATAAAACGGCATTATACTACATGTTACTGATGAAACATTAAAAGGTTAAGTGTTATTGTTATTGTCGTCGTCGTCGTCATCATCATCATCATCATCATCATCATCATCATCATCATCATCATCTCTGTACGTCGACCCTTTTTCAGCAGATGTACGAATAATGCGGTTCGCTCTTCAATTTGAACTCACTGATTTACTGTGTGATGTCAAATGAAAGCTAGATGTAAGGACTTGACAAATGTTGAACTTTCAAATCTTTGCCAAAAAATAAATATCCGAGCTTCGTTCTTTCGCTTGCTCTGTTGAAGCCATGTTCGCTACAACTTACCTTTGTGAAAAATTATTTTTAACAATTAAAATAGTAAAAACCAAATTTAAATCACGACTGACAGACAAATACCTTCGTGATCAACTACGACTAGCAGTAAGTGACATAATTCCTGATTTTGAAACTTTGTCGCAGTGACATTCTGAAGACAGTTAATTTTAGGTTGTGATATTGTTCATTTCTTTCTTCGTTACACGTACTAAACATTAGTTTGTAGCCTTGTACTGTATACAATTATATTTAAGTGCATGACGTAAGGAAAATGAAAATCCGTTAATAAGTCAGACAGTTGCTTTACTTCCCCTTTGGGTGTCCGCCTCCCTCCATAGGTGCTATGCACATTGCAGGTTACACAGTGGATCGGTGCACGATTACATTTTCGCCACCGCTGGCATAATGCGTGCGCCCGTTATATTTTCAATATTCGTAAGTATGATCATATTTCCCCGTCTTTCCAGAATCTGTCTTGGCTAAGGTAAGCGTTCGACGAGCCTGCATTCTCTTATTTCAAATTCTGCGCACCGCTACCCCAATCTATTTGGCTTCTCGTTTTCAAAATTTATTCGCATATCATCATCTAAGTACAAGATCTCATCATAACAATTTACTCATTATACCCTACCTCAAGACATCTTTATATTCTTCATCCTATACAGTTTCAGTTGCTAGAAATTGGAACTCGCTTCTGAGTGATGTAAGGGGTTGTTGGACAATAACTTCATTTAAGTCAAAATTACATAAATTCTTACTTAACAAATTAATTGCTGATTAATATTTGTTACTTATAATGAAACTAACATCTGTCCATCCTTGTTATTACCATTAATTTCTCTAAATAGAATATGAAACTTCTAATGGCAAAATTTCATTACATTAATATTCTCATTATATAAATATATTTTAGATTTATGTTTTTCCTCCCTATAACATAGTTCTAGTAAACTTATATTAAATTAATTCTCATCATTTTACTAGCTATCTCAACTTAATTATAATTGATTGAATTAAATTAGCTCATAAATTAAGTTATTACTTTATCTTATAGATTTATCTAAATTTAAATAAATGTGTAGTCTACTAGTCGTTAAGACTTAACTGAAAAATATTGCTGGAGAATCTTTTAAGTGTAGTGTAAATATTCTTAATTTAAATATGTATTGTATTGATTTTCAGAGTGGAACAGAAGGCCTTGTGGCCTTAACTCTGCCAGCGAAAATAAAACATTCTATTCTCTTCTATTTCTTAGAGACATGTTTATGATTGGAAACGAAATCAGAGGCAGATGATGTTTATGAAATTATAAGTTTCTTCCTGAATCAGCGTTATGATAAATTACAAGACACTACTAAATGACACATCAATGTTTATGTGTGTTAGTTAATTTTTTAGTGATGACAGCTCTTATCGCTTGTGATGAGAGAGCTGACTGCAGTTCCACAGGTTCACAGACAGGCATTTCCGAGCCAGCTCTCACGTCTAAGCAACTGCACTCATTCGGGTGATGATTAATCTGAAATAGAGCTTTTGTCGAAAATAATTTGATGAAAACTTAATTTTTATGTGGTTTTCTGTGAATATTTGAAAATAGGTATTTACATTAAAAATTCAGAATATGTGTTTTAAGTGAAATAACATGTATACTTTCCCATTAATTGAGCCTAAATGTCATACAAATGCAGCTCTTAAACATGGTGCTAGTTTCGGCCTAAGACTTTATAATACAATTTTATTACAAACCATTTTCCAAATTTGAAATATTTTAAAATTGAAGCTTTTAAAAAAGAAATTTATAAAATTATTCAGGATATATAATATTAACAAATGTGTGTATATTTTTTACCTTTTATTTCTGTCGACTACATGTTTTTATTGAATATCACTGTCTGATTGTCAATTTATATTAATTGTGTTTTTTCTCCCTTTTTCTCTTTCTTCTTTTTTTTTTTCTTGTGTGTTATTTATTGGTTTGAATTAAATTACTTACTGTATTTAGTAAACTGTAAATTTTATGTAATATTATTGGCTAAGACCACACCGTACACGAGCCTGGCTCTTACGGTAGTGGCTGGAAACATTTTTGTTTTATACATTTAATTTGTACTCGCTGGCTAGCTAGTTCAATAAATAAAAAATAATAAAATATATGCTCGAATGACCTTATCCGGAACTTGAAGCACAATCACGAGGTTCTATTAGAGTGCAAATAAATAAAATATTTGTCTAAGAATCCTAGTCCTAATTATGTCTTGTCATAAAATATTTAATGACAATCACAGTTATTTTAAACTCATCGTCTGTGAATATGGTTTGCAGTTTTAAAAAAAGACTTTAAATAGCAAATATAAGTTATAGTTGTCAATTAATCACCTCTGCATGCGATCTGTTATTTGAAAGAGACGTTAAAAACAAGTGATTGAACATTCTGTCTTCCATAGCAGACTGACTAAATGACAAAGAACACCATAAAAATTACATTTCTTTATGCAATGGCTGTAACAGTAGTTAAATTTTCTAATACATGCGAGTATGAGAAAAATTATGTTAAATATATATTTTGTCATGACGAGTTTCATACTTTGTTGAGAGATCTAACTGGATCACAATTTAAAAATTACAAGAGAGAAGAACAATTTAATTAAGTTTGACTATAATTGTGTGTGTGTGTATTCCGCCTTTGCTTATCATACAATTAAATGAATAAATTAATTAGTCATATTTTTCATTAACGTTTTCGGTACGTAAATTGTACCATCTTCAGATGTATGTATATGATGCTAATTGTTAACCAAGCCTATGGGTACATGTATCGTGGACTTAAATGATCGTACCGAAAACGTTAATGAAAAATATGACTAATTAATTTATTCATTTAATTGTATGATAAGCAAAGGCGGAATACACACACACACACACAATTATAGTCAAATTGTGATAGCTTATCGGTATACCTTCAACATGAAATTTAATTAAGGTGATGTCATTCATTATCTTCATTTTCATGGTCACATTATTATAAGTTTTATTATCAGTGTCTGCGCATCTCAGCCCCAAGTTATCTGTTGTCTCATCTTGTATATTTATGCTCCAACCATAACCTAAATACTCGATCTCAGATCACCGGTACATTCAGCATACCTCATCATAACACTTCCCGATACTCTTCATCATTCACCTTTTCAGTTTCTCGTCATTGGAACTCCCTACCTCATACCTTAAGGGGCTGTCAGATGTTTACTAATTTCAAAACCCGGTTGTGAGCTAGCTTACTTAGACTGTGAGTTTTCCTAAAATATATTTTTTTCTAATACATGATTTTTATTTTTAATATATGAATGTCGTTTATTATTTTAACAATTCGATTCACATTACTATAATTGTTTGATTCTTAGAATTACGTGTAACTAAACTTGTTTTCATTGTGTTATTATTATTATTATTATTATTATTATTATTATTATTATTAATTGTATATTGTTCCTGCCTAAAAGATCCAAGGAAAATCTACTGTCTTTCCCTCCTCTTTCACATATTGCATTTCTCCACTCCTGTCTATATTGCGTCTCATTTTCAATATATATATATATATATATATATATATATATATATATATATATATATAACTTAGTGGCTTTTAAGGAATCCGGAGGTTGATTGGCGCCCTCACATAATTCCGCCATTGGTCCCTGTCTGAGCAAGATTAATACAGTCTCTATCATCATATCCCACCTCCCTCAAATCCATTTTAATATTATCCTCCCATCTACGTCTCGACCTCCTCAAAGGTCTTTTTCCCTCCGATCTCCCAATTAACACTCTATATGCATTTCTGGATTCGCCCATACGTGCTACATGCCCTGCCCATCACAAACGTCTGGATTTAATGTTCCTAACTATGTCAGGTGAAGAATACAATGCCAGCAGTTCTGTGTTGTGTAACTTTCTCCAGTCTCCTGTAACTTAATCCCCCTTAGCCCCAAATAATTTCCTAAGCACCTTATTCTCAAACACCCTTAACCTATGTTCCTCTCTCAAAGTGAGAGTCCAAGTTTCACAACCATAAAGAACAACCGGTAATAATGATAAAATAATAATCCGTGGCGCTACAGCCCACGAAGGGCCAAGACCGAACAGCCGGCTGCTGGCCTCACGGTCACATGCCGAAGCAGAGGTGGACGATCACAACCTGCAATTTAAATGTTTTATAAATTCCAACTTTCAGATTTTTTGACAGCAGACTAGATGATAAAAGCCTCTCAACCGAATAACAACAGGCATTCCCCATATTTATTCTATGTTTAATCTCCTCCCGAGTATCATTAGAATAAATATTTAAATTATCTCATTATTGTTGTTATATAAAGGGATTAAAAAATTAAATATATTAAAAATTTTAACATTGTAATATAACGTATGATTGAAAATAGTTATTAGCATTATTTCTTACCAATATTAATTTTTCCTCACTAACATTACTTATCCAACTTTCATTATTTACTATCATGTTGTTTTATGGTCTAGATATTAATGTAATAACTATGTAACCAATTGTTTTCCATTAGAATTAGAGTCTGGCCTGGCGGAAGAGAAGGCCTACTGGCCTTAGCTCTGCCAGATTAAATAAATAAGTAATAATAATAATAATAATAATAATAATAATAATAATAATAATAATAATAATAATAATAATAATTATTATTATTATTATTATTATTATTATTATTATTTCTGCCTTTTTTATGTAATATTGTTCTTATATTGCTTGAGTGGAAGAAAAGGCTTAGGGTAAATTAGGGTCTGTTGAACAGTCGGGCATGTTGGACAATTTGTACTTTAATGTGGTGCCCACAAGTGGCGAGGTAACACGTTAAAATACAAATTGTCCAACATGCCCGACTGTCCAACAGACCCTAATTTACTCTATGGCAACTCTGCGAAGAGAAATAAATAAATAAATAAATAAATAAATAAATAAATAAATAAATAAATAAATAAATAAATTTTTCTGCAACATGCATTGACACTTTTAGCAATGTAGTAAATATAGCTTTATTGAATTTAATATGTAAAAGTGATGAAGTGAAACATGTTCTGTGGAAAATATTAAAGGTGTATTTTACAATAACTATTACATTGTCATAATTTATTAACAACTCACATTTAGCCAAATTGCTTAATACCACCTTTTTCTCATCATGGTGAATTTGCGTTTGTTGCTTTTCTTCTTATATAAGGTTCAAGAGACGTTCTTTGTGGCCAGTGTTTTTGTTCCCAATGACTGCTTCTTGCTCTGCTGTCCTATTCACAGAGGAAATATGGAAACTTTGTATACTCAGCCTGCTGACCAAGAAGCATGCACAACTCTCTCAGATCTCCACAGATCATCCAGTTTAAAAACCCGTTCAAGATTCCCTTAAGTTTCTTTAAGGTGTACCGAATAACCAATAGGTAATTAAGCATAAACCTACTTGTTGCCATTGTGCAAAAGCACTTACCTCCGCCTTCAGACTTGATTTGGAGGATCTATAAAAGTTTCCATTCATCCACTTTGTACTGAACATTAAACTTGTGTATCAAGCCAGGAATATCATTGCAGTATACTAAGGCAAGCTCCTGTGAAAAGTGATGAGTAAATTACTCTTTTCTACTCCTGTACCAATGAAGAAAATATATTCCTGGTGCCAGCAAATTCATTTCTTTTAATCCGGAGCGTAAAAGCTCAACTTTTTCCTTGGGTAATCCTAAATCTCTTATTAAATCATTGAGTTCAAACTCGTAAACTCTTCAAGATTTTCATTCTCACATCACACAGCCTTCTATATTGTTTCTGATGCTCATCAACGGGTTAGTACAACATTCTACATTAGAACACTGAATTATGGATATAGTAAAATCACCAGTATAATAATATTATAAAACATAAAATATAGTTTTGTGTAAAAATGGTACGTGTTATGCCATTTTATGTCATTTCTGGCTTCAGCACATCAAAACTCATAAAAGAGAGCTACAATATTTTTAAAAGTTTCTTTTTTCATCGCAGGCATGTGGAATTTATCAGTAAACTTACAAAACTTTCGAGATCCTGAGAAGTAAAATAACGGAACTAGTAATTTTAAGGATTGGTGACTATTGAGTCATTATCTCGTCTTTCTAGAAACTGACCATAAATGTCAGGTAAAACATTACAAAATACAATGTTAATAACATGATCCATAAATCGTGTGAATTAAAAAATATCTTTATTTCCACCTTATATAGAATGTTATATGTGTATACAAATTTTGAGCTTCGGTGTTATTTTTAGTTCTCGAAAAGTCCACTTCATCAATTACATCTGATTGCAACCTTTTATGTTTCTCTGAAAGCAGAAGGGAAATAATTGTTTATGATATACTTAAATTTCGCTGTAATGCAGTCCATATTTGTTTATGCAAAGAACTCATGGATTGTGCCGTTACAAAGGACTGGAACATCGAGTTCACGTTCCTTTGTGTCACCACATTTATATTGTTCTCTGATAAAAAGTCCGGACTAATTTCTGTTGTTCCTCATTTCTCGTTTTGCAAAATCTTCTCTGACCATATTTTCTGCCCCATTACGGTAGTTAATTGTAAGCCAGTTGGACATTCATTTTGTTACGAGGTTGAGTTATAAATAGAATTTCGCTCATAATTTTATACATTTCCCTTCCTCTCCTCCCCTTTTTCATTTCCCTCTTCCAGCCTTCACCATCTAGTGTTTCAGTACTTCTCTTAGAGCTTTCATCTCTTTGACGTCTGTGTTCCTGTATTTTAAAAATATTTAATCAGACTTCATACCTTATCTTTTGTTAGTCAACATGAAAAGACTTTTTCATTTGTTTTTTTTGTACAGGGCGATCCTTATTTATAAATTTAACTTATTTTATTACACATAAATTACATTACATGAGAGGATCAAATTAGAATGAAACAGTAGTACAGTCTTTAGGATTATTCAACTTATGCATCAGATTTGCTGCACATTTTTCCAGATGTGGCTAAATGTTTTGTATTGTCCTCACAAACATATCATTTGGCCCTCGGCCACACTCCTCTAGAATTATTGCTTCTAAAATAACCATATTCCTAACGTGCACCTTTACTTTAAGGCATCCCCACAGAAAAAAATCCATCGGTGTTAAGTCTAGGCTTCTTGCAGGCCACTGGACATTCCCATGGCGCGATGACCCCTCCAGGAAACGCATTTAAGTTTCTTAATGGTTTTGCAGTCCAACTTTGCATACCTTCCTGTCACCACTTTCCACGAGAATTAAGGACTACCACATCTACATTCGAACAGCAATTTGGGTACGATCATACACAAAAAAAGTTTTGTCGCCATGGTTACAGCTTCAAGATGTAGCCTATTTATACAAAACATTTTCCAGTAAATTTTCTGATTCAATGCACGTGTTTCGGACCGCACTGAGAATAAAATTAAATTCAGTCTTGAATTGTGCTTTAAATGGAACGGAACACAGTGCATTTCAACCAAATACCTTACTATAATAATACCGGACAGCTGTATACTAGCAGTATTACCGTGAGTGCGAAATATCGCGGACCTGATATTTAGCGGAGCGGCGTGGAATTACGCCCACAAATACAAATATTAACATAGCGGAATTCCGATTATTGTTTAAAACGTGAGTTACTAATGTGGAGTCCACACCTGTGGAGTAACGGTCAGCGCGTCTGGCCGCGAAACCAGGTGGCCCGGGTTCGAATCCCGGTCGGGACAAGTTACCTGGTTGAGGTTTTTTTTCCGGGGTTTTCCCTCAACCCAATACGAGCAAATGCTGGGTAACTTTCGGTGCTGGACCCCGGACTCCTTTCACCGGCATTATCACCTTCATTTCATTCAGACGCTATTTAACCTAGATGTTAATACAGCGTCGTAAAATAACACAATAAAATAAAAATAAAAAACTAATGTGGAATAATATATGAAACATTTAAGAAATGTTGAATAATATTTAATGTAAAATTATTATCTTATATCAAAGCTGCATATTGTTAGAAATATTGCATACTTCATATTACTTTCCGTAATTAATTGTTACATATTTTTTCTTTGGTTTAGTGAGACAAAATCAATTCTGACATTAAGAATGAATTTACAGTAACGCATTGCTGACACCTGCAAAGATAAAACTGATAGTATCTGATGCTTGTAATAATAATAATTATTATTATTATAGTTTTACTGTTGTCCACTTGCCTTTATTAATTATTAATAAAGGCAAGTGGACAACAGTAAAACTTAATTTGATAAAACCTTAAAATTTCATTTTAACTTCTATTCATCTATTAGGTCTAAATAAAAAGCTAACTTGTATTTTTCTATCAACAAAAAAATGAAGGCATTAGACCTACTAAAGAATGTTGTTGACTCACGTTTTATGATCCCTCGGAAATGTAAAGTACGATTTGGAGCAATTTGTAATGCTGTAATTTTGTCGTCGTCTTCCTAACAAGTATTAGACCGAGTGGCCTGTTACAGTCTCAAACTAGAATTTTCAGTCCATCTCTTCTTCGGACGACCCAGGGATCTTTTGCCATGCGGATGGTAATGAAACGGTGCTTTTGGAATTCTGCATCGATCCATTCGTTCGAGATGACCCTTCCACTGAAGTTGATATTTGCTGATGAACTGCATAATGGGTTCTATATGTATGTATGTATGTATGTATGTATGTATGTATGTATGTATGTATGTATGTATGTATGTATGTATGTATGTATGTATGTATGTATGTATGTATGTATGTATGTATGTATGTATGTATGTATGTATGTATGTATGTATGTATGTATGTATGTATGTATGTATGTATGTATGTATGTGTGTATGTATTTATTTACACTGCAAGTGGGCAAGCACCCGGTGGCAGTGGTATATACAATATTAACAATACACAATAAAATGATAAGCAAAACACAATAAAATTTACAATACACAATACAATTTTACAACACATATACAATTTTATACACAATACAATTTAACACAATAATAATAAAGCATAAATAAAATACCTAATTTTACAATACAACCTATATAATTACGTATAGGTCCTACATAAGTTTCAGTAGTCTTTCACTTTACTCTCATCTCATTCCCTGTAGTGGCACAAGACGCATTTCACTGACACTTTAGCACACATTTCACTGGCACTCTGTAACACATTTCACTGACACTATAGAACACATTTCATTGACGCTATAAATTATCACTGATCGGAACTTTTCACTGCATGTAAAACCATAACTTCAATGACTCACCTCGCTTCACTGATACAACAGTTCAAATAAGTCAAATAATTGCATCCTTATGCATACTTATAAACAGAACTACATTTAAACTAAACATTTCTATCCTAAGGCCCTCTTACACGCTATTTTTAAATAATTTACAATTCAAACCAAGGAAGTAAACTCGTCAGGCTAGATAAATACACGTCACCTTAAAAAATTAAATGTTGAATGTCACCTTCATTTCAATTTGCACTTTATACACAACTTTTTAAATTATTCTTGAATCTCCTTAAGGAAGGACAACCCTCAAAGACCGCTGCAGGTAGGTCATTCCAATCATTTATAGTTCTATTTAAAAATGAGAATTTACCTACATCCGTTTTCTGTTTCCTACATTTGATTTTAAAATCATGATCGTTCCTACCATAGTACGTTGGCTTTTCTAACCGAGCCGTTATGTCTACCCATGCTTTCTGACCTAGATGTGCTCTATACAATGATGTTATTCTAGTTTTTCTACGTCTGTTTTCCAAAGTTTCCTATTTAAGTTCTTTTATCGTATCGTTTCCATCTTCTCTTTTACCTTTAACAAATTTAGCTGCCCTATACTGGATTCTTTCTAAGGAATTTATCTGATATATTCTATAGGGATCCCAACATGTAGTTCCGTATTCCATTAACGGTCGCACTAACGTTAGATATGCTATTTCCCTCGATTTGGGGCTAGCCTTTCTCAAGATTCTCATAATAAAGTGAAGTGCCCTCCATGCTTAATATTGGCTGTGCTAAGGTTTTATACAAGCCTATTCTTGTGTGCCTTTGTACTAGTGAAGGTTTCATGATTTTATTAATGATCCCCATTGTTTTATTATATTTACATATTTTTCAGCAATATCTACTTCATCATAAGGTGATAGTGTATAGCCAAGGTAAGTGAAAGTATTTACTTTTTCTATTATTTTATTATTCAAGCAGATTTTACTTGGTGCAAGGAATTTCCCACAAAATGACATGATTTTCGTTTTTTCAATATTAATTTCCATGTTATATTTTTCACTGACCATATTTGAATTGTGTACTGAATATTGTAAATCATCTTCAGTTGATGCTATGAGAACTAGATCGTCAGCGAAAAGTAAAGCATCAAGCTGCAAATTTCGATTAATTGGAATAAATCCATGGCGTGTCAGTGGCCAATCTTGAACGATTCTGTTTATATATATAATGAACAGAAGTGGTGAAAGGCCACAGCCTTGTCGTACTCCACTATAAATGGGTCACCATTGTGAAAGTCTATTGTTGCTTCGAATTGCTATGATGGTTGTTTTATATATGTTGTAAATATTTTGTATAATCTGTTGAGGTACTTGATCATCTGCCAAAATCTGAAGTAATTTATTCCGATTAACTTTATCAAAAGCCTTTTTAAAGTCAATGAATGCCATATATATGTTTCTAGATTAAATTCTCTATGTTTCTCAACCAGTAATTTCAATGCAAAATAGCCATCACAACAGGATCTTCCTCTACGAAAACCATTTTGTTCTTCACTGATAATATTGGCATAATGCTCATTGAGTAGCAATTTATAAATAGCACATATACACCCTGGCATTTTAACACAGTACTAATTAATAAAACTATTAACTAGCCCAGCAACAATATACATTGCAGTTGATTACAGCTTGTTTCGCGAGTATCGCCACACCGGTCGCCTAGGTAGCAGCACCAGCGTCGTTAGCGCGCAGAACTGCTAGCTGTCCGGTATTATTATAGTAAGGTATTTGTTTCAACGGTGGAATGAGTCACTTAACCTTACTGTTGGATATAAACATGGGTCGCCCTGTATATACAGAGTGTAACAAAAGTTTCTGGTACAGTGAAAATTTTAGTTTTTTTTTTTTTTTTTTTCAAATATTTGATGGTAAATATCACATTTTCAGCCAAATTATTAATAAAGAATTGCATCACACCACAATCAAGTACAGGGACATCATTTTATTTTTACTAACATTTTTAATATTAACCTGTCTGTAACTTTGGATTAAAGGTCCAGAACCGGAAACACCGCTTGCTCCCCCTTCCAAGACTGGAGTTCGATGATACTAGCGTAAAATACAAATCACTTTACTAGGTATAGGAGGGAAGAAAAGTAGTTCATCCATTTATGTAAACTAGGAAATATCGCAATTTTGAGTTTGATAAATTTCGTTAGGTTTTTGTTCAATCAAAGTACAGTACTGTATTAACACTTAGTGTTTTTACTCACGAATTGAGCTATCCATTCGGTCTTATTAATTATGTAGTGTATATTGTACTGTTACAGCACATTAGCATACAATATAGTGAATGAAGTTAAATTGAAAAATAATCATAATATAGGCATTTGAACACATTTTTGAAAATGGTGGCCGTTCATTTCGATACGGGCTTCAGTTCTTTTGTGCATATTATCGCACTATAGACTATCGTACCTAATTCCAATAACCAGTTTCGTCCTTCGTACGAGTAACTCATGTTGGAATAATTCTATACCTACTCTATAAAAGAGTACCTTACGTACTGTAAATTTAATCTTCACTTCTGCGCAATTCCAAAAGATAAAATTACTCATAAATGCTATCTACTGTCCGTTCAAGTGGTTTTGTCCCAGGGTCGTAGAAAGGGGGGGATCACGTGACAGTTAATTACTTAACGAGGTCCTTTTATTTAAGTTATTTTGAACAGTTATATAATATATCGTAGATGTCCAATTCCTAACAGAAATTAATGTTTTCAGAAAAGAGCTAAGACAACTCAGCTACTACTAGTCTTTACAGAGGGGCGAATAGAAGCAGGTGGGGGAAACCGGGATGCGACGTAGGCAAACGGACTTGTGCGAAAATATGATTCAATTTCGTCACTGGAAAACGTGAACATATTTCTGGAACGTACAATACTCACTAACTCAGTACTGCATGCGCGGCCTGGTTCTGTGTGGAGAACGGTTGGAAGTTTACTAGTAGAGGAGGTGGGAGTGAAGTACATTCAAAAACTCAGGTACAATAAAAATTGAAGTAAAAATAAAATGATGTTCCTGTAGTACCAACTCCTACACCTTAAAATTTGGTCAAGGGTCCTGAAAAAATGGACACTATAAAAGAGAATAAGTCTAACATACTGTTAGAGAAACTTTTGTTACACTCTGTATAATATCTGTAAATAAATTAAGTTTTCCTATTTTATATAATTGGATGAGAAGATATAAACATACGGGCATGTTTTCCAAGATAAATTGTCCAGAGTGCGTATTTTATATTCTCTGAAATGATCATATAGCCCGACGTTTCCGAACATGGGTTCTTATTCAAAACGTTTTCTTCTCAATCCTCTCTATAATAAACCCTAGACCTTTGTAATATTAATTTCGAAACACTCTGTAGAATCTCATGAGCTTTGGATTGTTTCTATATAACCACACACATTTCTGTATTCGTAATGTATGCAAACTTACAAAGTAATTGTTAAAGTTCTTACTGGGTAAGTAGAAATATTTAAAACATAAAACTATGTGTTTGTGGCATTATTTCATCTTCGTATGTAGTGTGTGTAAATAATATTGTTGTGAGGTTTACGGTGTTTCTAGTTTGAATACATTAAGCGATCTATCTGTAATATTTATCTGTGTGTTCAAGCTATGTATTAAATAGTATGAACTGTGAGTTGTTACTACAGTCTAGTACATACAGTCACGAAGCTCGAGGTGATTTTTTTGTTGCATTTCTTGAGATTACAGCGCTCCAAGGTACTATTTCTCATTGCTGCTCGTAAAGACAAGTTGTGTTAACTGTGGAATGTTCGTTACCGTTTGTGATAAATGTTGTAACTAAAATAAAATAATTGGAATAATAATATGGGACAAGGAGGAGACGTTTGTAAGGTTATTTCAGATAAAGAAAAGTTGAAGAGTATAAGTTCAAAATAGATCTATTTAACAGCAGAGACTCTCAGGGTCGATTTCTAAAACGAGGTCTAGACTACGACCATGGCTTTAAACCGCGTTTGTGCGAGATCGTGCGTATTTGCTTGGTTTACGCACAAAACCAATCCGCGGAAAGTCTAAAATTCCACATTCAGTATTCCCAACCTAACACACACAACAATTTTCCTCTTCTTACAGCTTAAGTGACATATTGATTTTACTGCCTTAGGCTTTTAACAAATTATTTTTAGAGACGTTCAATATAGTAATAATTATAAATTGGAAACTTACCACTGCAATTTCACCTAAATTGCACTGTTAATTATTGTTTTTAGATATTTGCAAAAATTAAGTAGGCCTAAACTCTACAACTCCACTAAAGTTACTGCATTCGTGATGCAAGTAGCATTAAGGAAGCCGTGAAAAAATCAACAAGATTCCAGATGCCGATGTTATTACTGCAATATGTTATATAAATAATACTGTTAAAATATTAAAATGAAAAATAAATCATTACATAACCTTACCGTTTGTCTTAAGTTTGCATTTATAGACTGGGGGGGAAAAAAAAAAAGACAGACGTACATCAGGCCTGCTGGAGTATAGTAAACACAGAAAACATTTTAAAGTAACAATGTTGAAGATAGATATTTGTGTTTTCCAAATTTGCGGTCATTGAAGAGAAACCAAGATGGAGATTTCATTGCAACTAATTAGAAATTCCTCTTTCAGGTATGTAATAAACGATCTTTACACAAAATAATGTACGATACACGAGCGGTATGTTTTCTTTCAATTCTCGGAAATTAAAAAAGCTCAACTACGTTTCGCTTTTTCAAACTTTTCCTCTAACATGAAAACTTCAACATACCGCTCTTGTAACGCATATTATTATTGCATTTATAAAACGAGGTCTTTTTCATTTTACTGAGCCACGGCTCGAAACCATGGTCTGAAGCAGACACCACGGCTGGGCAGGTTTAAAACTACGGCTTCATATATACAAGATGGAGGAAGTAGATCAAGTGGATGATTATCAAAGGAAAATTTGTGTCTGCGAGTATTAAATCTCCGGATTAGAGTGATGAGAGAGAGGAATAATCCTTTGTAACTATATAATGACGATAATTTCTGGGGAATATTTCGATTTTCGAAGAAAGCAACGCAAAATTGAGCAAGAATACTAAATAATAATCTGCTAAGAAATGGAAGAGGCGATAGGTTGACAATTTTTTTACATCTTCTTGTTGTTTTCAGGAAAGTAAGATATAATATTTTATATTAATTATACATTTATGCCTTTAGGACGATATAGGGTAAACGCGGGTGAATCGGATTGGAGGACGAATCGGATGAGTTAATATAAATTGCTGGTCCTACCTAGAGTGCTGTAGTGAGTTCTTGCTGATACTATCCTCTGAAGTCAAAGAATGCTAGTATTTGAGTTCGATGACCATAAGAAGTTGGCGTGTGTACGACCTACTGGTGATAAATAGACTACTTTTTTATAAGTTTGAGGTACGTAGATGCTCTGAATTTGCCATTTTGTTCATTTTTAGCTCTGGATTAAACAATTTTTTGAACACACATTATTTAAACTTACGCAGCAAGTTATGTAGGAGGAAAGAACAGTCTGTCTTGATTCTGTAACCTCACCTGATGTTCTCATTTATTTGATGCCAGTGCTGCCAATTTGCAAATATGTATTTCTGTGCATGTGCGGACGAAACGGATCAGTGAATGGCGGGTAGTTTGAATTGCTTATTTTATATAGAAATGGCAATATAGTTTTTTTTTTTTTAATTCCGGATGGGTAGACTTCAGCACGAGGAAGACCCAGACAAATTGCTTGTCTTCTCACTTCACCAGAGAACATAGCACAAATGAAGAAAAAGCAAAAATTAAAAAAAAACGAGAAGATAAATATTAAGAAAGGATGCAGAATGAACAGAAAAAAATGTGCAAAGAGAAAGTGAGGACATGATTGAGAATAACGATAGTGATGATGACGACGACGATGATGATGATGATGGTGATTATGATGAGGAGGATGAGGATGTGGTTGTAGAAATAGACACTGAAGGGAGTGATGACATTTGCCAATTTTGTATGTTGAAATATTCTGATCCCAAGTCTGCGAAGAAAGGAGAATGGATCCAGTGCAACGTAAGGGTGAATGGTACCACGAGGTGTGTGTGGGAGCTAAGGGGAGAAAGACGTTTATCTGTGGAAAATGTGTTTGAAAACAGAGAAACTAAGAAATATGATTTTGCTATTACTGAGCTTCTAATTTTGTATCTTACAGCATGAATAATAAGTTTCCACTGCTTTTTCTTTCAATCCGATTCACCCGCAATACCAATCCTATTCACCCGCCACTGGAGGATGATTCGGATCAATTTTAACAACCAATTAAGTTTAAGAAAAATAAAACATAATAACTATTTCTGACAGACTGTTGCGTCAGACTTAAAGTTCATGAAATTATCTTGCAGCGGACAGTAAGAGACGCAAGAATTAACAGCGTATTACCATTTTTATTTATAATTATTTAAAAAATGATCCGATTCACCCGCGTTTACCCTATCTTAATTCTTAGTTTTACAGTAGTTTTGGACATTTCATTTAATGGGCCTAGAAGAATATGAAACAAACGTGATTTTGTCTTCTTATTTTGAGTTTTATGCTACTGGGGTTTTCCACGTAGTAGGCCCTATTAGCCTAACGTGAAAACAGAACATACTCCATTTTAGTTTAAATTGAAATTTTAATCCAGTTAATATTTAGGTTATTAATTCCTAAGAACCGTGTTTTCATTTAGTTAATGTTGGTAGTAGTTATGAACAAACGATAAACTACAACATAAACTCTCGACTTGTGCTAATTATTTGGGTAATATCATTCTGGCACCTAAAAATCCTTTCCCTATTAAATACTAAGTAATGCTAGTATTTTAAACGCACGTATATTCCCTAAATATAACAATACCATTAGCTGAGAACAAAAGAACGTGACTTACTGCAATTCAATAAAAATATTAATCCCGATGTTCATTTATTTCTAATATCGACTGTGTACAGGAATAAAAATCGATTCTTAGCTGCGTTGTCATATATAAAACCCTGGAACCTCGGTTTCTTCTCAAGCCGCGTCTCGACTTCGTTTCAGAAATCGCATAAGGATTCAGACCTCGATCACGGTTTAAAAGCCGAGGTTTGGAACCACGATTTCGTCTGTGTTTTAGAAATCGACCCTCAATGTATTGCTTAACTAAGTTAGATTTTCCTTAAGAGAGAAATGTGGTTTTAGATTTAATAATAAAGTACATTCATTTCTTATGGTTTGCGAAAGCCAAATAGACGGTATTTTTATGGCATGCTCATAAACGTACATAAATATGGATTATTAATTTTATTGTTAAAGATCTTCTTGATGTACATGGCTTTCCACAAGAGTGTTGTGAAGAAACTAAACTGTTGCATTTGAAGATATACAGGTGATTTATATAGAACTAACACATTTCTTTCTTTCTTTCTTTCTTTCTTTCTTTCTTTCTTTCTTTCTTTCTTTCTTTCTTTCTTTCTTTCTTTCTTTCAATACGAATGATTTGAATAATTTTGAGAGAAAAATTGTTCCGGGGCCGGTTATCGAACCCGGGACCTTTGGTTAAACGTACCGACGCTCTACCAACTGAGCTACCCGGGAACTCTACCCGACACCGATCCAACTTTTCACTCTATATCCACAGACCTCAAAGTGGGCTGACAACCGTCAAGCAACCTACATTGAGTGCACACTAACTCTGTGTGACTTAAATTGTGGTTTTCTGTTAACGAACAATGACGTGTAGTATGCAAATCAAGCTTTCAGGTATAACTCCTTGTAAAGTTGATTTGAATAATTTTGAGAGAAAAATTGTTCCGGGACCTGAAAGCTTGATTTGCATAATACACGTCATTGTTCGTTATTTTCAATCATATGTTATATTGCAATGTTAAAGTTCCTAATGTATTTAATTTTTTTAATCCCTTTGTGTAGAAATTTTACTGTAGATATTTCACTTCCTATTAAAAATGTTTGATTAATAAATGAAATTAGAAAACCACAATTTAAGTCACACAGAGTTAGTGTGCACTCAATGTGGGTTGCTTGACGGTTGTCAGCCCACTTTGAGGGCTGTGGATATAGAGTGAAAAGTTGGACCGGTGTCGGGTAGAGTTTCCGGGTAGCTCAGTTGGTAGAGCGTTGGTACGTTTAACCAAAGGTCCCGGGTTCGATAGCCGGTCCCGGAACAATTTTTCTCTCAAAATTATTCAAATCAACTTTACAGGGAGTTATACCTGAAAGCTTGATTTGCAAAACGAATGATTGCTAGCTAGACTTTGTTATACCTCAAATGTAGAGTATCTTTGGGAAATTACTAACCTCTATAGCATATGTTGAAAATTCTTTATTTATTCGACTGAAAACTCACTTAATGACCAATTTTTAACGTCAAATTAAGCAGGAGTTTTGATTCCCTGTCACGAGGTGCTCAAATTTATTCCTTATATTTGTCTTTTCCACTCACCAGAGATCCAGTTGTTCCCTTTTGTTTACCAGTCCCAGTATTGTGTTTCTTAGGGGAGGATTACGAACACTAAATTCTCTCTGGTATGCCCTTTGAATAGCTGTAATTGAATTCGTAATCCAGTGTTGAAGGAAGAGCCGTTGATTTAATGTGTACTGCATTTTCATTGACTAAGACAAAATGTCGAAAACAGCTGCCAACAGTAAGGAATAAAGAATAAACATTTGCGTATCTCGTGATCAGGGAATCAAAACTCCTGCTTAATTTGACGTTAAAAACTGGTCATTAAGTAAATTTCTAGCCAAATAAAATAAAGAATTTTCAACATAGAGGTTATTAATCTCACAAAGATACTCTGCATTTGAGGTATAATAAATTGTGGCCAGCATCATTCGTTTTGAAATACTGTAAATAAATGGGTAAAAACGTAATACGGCGAACGCTAAGCTCCGCCCACGACCCCTTTCCACTTTTCCCCTACAAGCTCACCACACACTCTACGTGATAGGCCAGTGTTGTGTCGAAAGCACATTTCATGTGGGTGGGGATAACTTCCCCTACTGGCGTTCGCCGTATTACGTTTTCGCCAATAAATGAATGAATGAATGAATGAATGAATGAATGAATGAATGGATAAGAGAGAAATGAATGAATGAAAAATAAATAAATTAATTAATTAATAAAGAGAGAAATAAATGAATAAAATGTGTTAGTTCTATACAAATCAGTATGTATTTGTCAGTGTTAGATTGCACTATATAATTAATTTTCACAATGAAATCCTTCAGTCTAATAGAAAGAACACTAGGGGCCATATTCATAGACATTCTTAGCGCGGGCTTCCGGTGGATGATCAGCGAACTAACGTTTTTCGTATTCATAAACCAGTGTTAGCGATATGATATGATATGAATCCTGTACAAATAATCAGTCGATAGCCGGGGCTAGTTTAGCACGCTCGTAGTGCGGTCTAGCGAAATGTCTATGAATAGCACTCTAGTCTATAAAGTTGTCACCTAGGCTGCTGAAATTTCTGGATAAATCATCATTAGGCGTACTCCTTTCAGTCGATATGTTTTTGATAGTACTCGTTTTATTATTTTCATGTGTTACTTTATTAGAGACTTATAAAAATTAAGTGTGTTGTAATAAAATTGATTGATCATGTTTTATTTTCAATGTTCGTGTGATTATTATTTCTTAACATCATCCGACTTTGATAACTAGGCCTACACTAAAAGTAACGATACGCGCAAGTTACTGCAGTCCCAGTCATTATTTCATATTTCCTATTATTATTATTATTATTATTATTATTATTATTATTATTATTATTATTATTATTATTATTATTATTATTATTGTAATGGTAACTGCACGTCAGGGTGTGTGAAAGACGTAGTCTATTAAACCACAGTCTAGTATATACAGTCACGAAGCTCAATACGTAGTAAATATGCATCCATAGATAGTTGCTAACCACAGGGATCGCTAATATCGCCTCATCGCAGACAATGCGAAATAGCACCGGCACAGTCTATTGTTCCTAGCACCCTCACAACTCAAGCTTCGTGACTGTATACTGTATACTAGACTGTGATAAAACCAAAGTAAATGCAAGAAACGAATTGGTCACTCGCATTATGAATAGTGCTGCCATCGTAAAGGAACGAACATTCAAACAACTGTATTTCCACACCCACTGAAAATTGGACACGTGTTTATATGATTTTTTTTTTTACTCAGAATAGTCCATACTACCACCACCTGAAGTATTTATTATTTCTCCTGAAACACCCTGTATGCTTATAACTAGACTTCGTGGAATTGCCACGAGAATCGCAAGGTTTACTGCGCACGCGGTATAGACTGTATGAGAAGGGGACGTGCAAAGGATAGAATATGCCTCTAATGTAAACACTGAGCAGTATACTGCGGTTACAATAAAAGCTGTATCCTTCATTCAAGAAATATAATGAATGATCATTGAAGTATGAAATATCTAAACATGTAAGTACACAATTATTGTATAGTGAGATATATTAACTCTTAAAATTTAATGTAAGATACTCACATCATCCTTGAATATGTGCATTGCAATGAAGAGGTACGTACATTTTGAGTGGCTGCAAAGTAACCTTCTCCGATGGTCACTTAAACAGTTTTTATTTTGGGCAAATGTACGTTCAACATCACACGATGTAATACGTACATATTTGAAGAACGGAAAGTCGCTATTTTTTAGTACACCAACTTCAGACGTCTTGTTGTGACCTGATAGTACATCATTTATAATACGAAGTTTTGAATAGGCAGAATCTTTAGCAACTCAACTTACATTTCACTTTTTCTGCAATTAGTGAATTGTTATTTTGGATAACGGTTTGTGATACTTTATCCACTATATTAAGGGCTTCTGAGAGTTGTAGTTTAGACGACTCTAAGAGGATGATGCTTTTGGACACGATTTTAAAATTAGAATCAATGAACAGAATATCTTCCAATAGCTGTTCAGAAGGCAATGATTTTATAGCTGCAACAGCGGAACTGTCTGTCCTATCCAATGCATCAATTACCTCCATTATTTTGGCTTAATGTTCTGCATAATAATGAACAGCATCCAACCACGTTTCCCACCGTGTCAAGACTGGCTGCGGGGGTAAGGGTATTCCAGGGGCAATTGTTTGGAACAGCAACACTCTCATTGCAGTTTGTTCGATTGAATTCTTGTATACACTGAACAAATGTTAAGCTTTGACTATTCCAACCACAGTAATGCAAAAACAAGTGCTTACATAGGTATACATTAGCTGTAGCTGCTCTATCTATTTGGACCGGTCACAACTCTTAACATGAACTGCTTATACTACGAGACCGGGCGGTCGCTCACCTCTTCTATACTACCGTACATCGGCAACCTGATTGCATGCTGCGTGTGGCAATTCAACGAAGTCTGCCTATAACAATGAAAGACGAACTGTCTTAAAGAACTGTTGTGTGTTTAATTTGTGGTAATGTCTTTGTTAAATATTTTCACGCAAAGCTAACAATATATTTTCTCTGTCTTTTCAGGTAAGTGTGGAGATGTTCCTTCTTTGATTGGCTGTGGGACCTTTTCATCACTATGGTAACGTACAAAATCCCCTCTTGTGTTCGTGACTGCCGTTCTGTTTTCCAGTATTGTCTACGAAAGAGTCCTGTCTGTTTCCTTGTGATATATTCGTGTGAAGTGTGTTATCATCCCGCTCTTTGCGTGACGTGTCTTTCCCACAGAAAAATGTTTCTCTAATATGACAAGAAGTGGGGGATTATGTGGTATGGAAATTATTGGTTTAGTCAGACATGTCGAAGTGGGGTTCTTCGTAAAGTGAGAAACTCTCTTTCTAAGTTGAAAATCTTGATACCTATATTTGAATTATACAAACTGTGCAAACAGTAATATCTATAAATACCTACAGGAAGAAAACGAAAACAAAGGTCATGGTAGTTAAAAAGGTAATCTTGGTATCACTTACGAGATTCAGATGTCTTCGGACAGTTGACTAAACAACAAAAAAACACTTAAAAATACATAAATATTCGGAAAGATCCAAACTATAAACGTGTAAAGTTTCATAACTGACAAAAATTTGCCTAAAGTAGGTGAAATTAACATGGCGGGGATAGGGTCTACAATCCCTCCTAAAAATATTACAATTAAATAGAATCAGTTATACTAAATATCTCGCTGTCAAAATATTTCTATGACTGTAATTCATACTCAAAAGAAACATTCTTACATTTAATTAGTGCTGTTGATCGATCAAAATATTTAGTCGATTAGCTATTTGAATTTAATCGATTAATCAAGTTCTGATCTAGTTGAAAAAATGTTATAATATACTGTAATACACAATTATTATTAAATTTAACTTAGATATTAAATGTTGTATATCTGTAGACTATATATTGTATCGTTACATTACAAAACAACTATTTTAATTACTTAGTAACATATTTATTATGAGCTTATAATTTATTTTGTCATTATCTCCGGGAATTTTTAGACAAACATAAATAACAAGAAGTATGAAGACTCGCCTAGTTAATACTGCTTCATCCATGATTTTAAATATGTGAGTTCATTCACATGCTCCGAATTAAGTGCCGCTCTACGTTTAGTAACAATGTTTCCTGCATTACTAAACACGAAAAATCTTTTTTCTGACAAGCACTTCTCCACGATCGTTCAATTTAAATCCAAACGTTTCACCGAGTTTACCTATCAAATTCTCATATGACATAATGGAGTTTACACTTTCCTCAAACCACAGAAAATTGATTTTTTTTCTTTACCAAACTAAACACATAACCTTCATATACAAACTCATTACAGAAACTAGAAAGCACCTGCAAAACTACAGCGGTCGAAACGGAAGACTGGACCCTATTGTAATCGAATTACCAGATTTTAATAAGAGAAGAAAGTAGTTACGCTCTCAATTGCACACGGTGTAGACATGGCTATCTTAAAAGGGATGAGAGGGACGAATCCCAGAAAAGTATGTATTTCATATGCTAGGAAGATGAGCTGACAACAGGGTGGAAGTTTTCTTGGAAAACTATAAAACTTAATGAGGGTTTCGCTTTGTGTTTCAACTTTCAATAGAGGTAGAGTAGGTCGCTGTCCTCATATTTCCATCTCTTTCTGAAGTGTTTGTGCAAAGATTTTCCCTACTTTACCTGGTTTACAGTTAGAAAATAACAGTATTCTTGTGCTTTTAATTAAGAAATTTTCGAGAGAGAAATATTGTCAGTATTTTTAGTATGAGTTTGTATTAACAAAATAATAATTAATATCAACTACAATCGATTAATTTTAATCGACTCGATTATTCGATTATATATTTTGATCGATTAATTTTACAACAGAAATTGATCGATTAATCGATTAAATCCCACGACACTACATTTAATGTTATATCTGGAAAACAATGGCTCATGGAACGTTTGAATAATTAACATTATTTGCATATAAAATATTTAAAATATAATAACTTAATAACTGTTAGTCCGATTAAATTCAGATTTTAAGAAAATCTGTCAACAAATTTGGACGTTTGAAAATTCAGACCCTGCATGCCTTAACTAAAAATAAAATTGCGAATTGTGAAATATTCTGATGTGATGGGCAAAAACTAAGTACATTTTCGTAATCAGCACACAAAAGTCGATAAGAAACGCTATTTGGTTTCAATTCATAGAAAATCATGCGGCACGGTGTATCATTCCTTTCTTCGTCTCTTCATCGTCTCACCATCTACCTCTTCTTCATCCCATCTTTCATTATTCATCATGATCCCCTCCTTCGTCATCGTCTTCTTCATCAATAACTTCATCATTATCTTCTACATAACTTTCATCAGACGATCGCCTTCATCATGATCGCCTTCACCATCATCGCTTTCATCATTTTGATCGCCTTATTCATCTCAGCCTTCAATATCATCATCATCATCGCTCTTTCATTCGTTTTCTCCTCCATAATCTTCTTCAACATCATGGCCACCTTCTTCATCATCACCACCATCATCCTTTTCTTCATGGAAACCTTTTCCTTCACCTTCTTTTCCTTCATCACCTTCGTTATTATGTTCTCCATTTACATCTTCATCTTCATCTCCACCTTCTTCATATTAAACTTTATCTTCGCTACCTTCTCTTCTCCATCATATTTTCACCTTATTCATTTGTTACTTCTTCATCTTCACTTTATTACTCATTATTTTCATCGTACACAACCACTTTCCTGACCTTTCTCAACGTTTTGTTATGATCTTCAACATTACCTTGTCAAGTCCGCCGAGTTAGCTCTGTTGTGGTAACGTGTTTGCCTCCAGACTAGCCGGCCCGGGTTCGATTCCCGGCGGGATTTGAAATTTTCATGTAAAATTTCTATCTCGGGACTAGGAGAGATGGCGGTGCGCAACTTCTAATCACTAGATTATGCACCAATATGCCTGGGTTAAATCCCAAATCTCTCCGCCGTGCATATGAAGAGAAGGCATACGTCACTGTTGATAGTGATTCGTCTGTCGGAAGGGGAAGTTAAGCCTGGCGGCCCCCTTGGTGCTATTCGACAGTACGTGCCGGCACCAGGTTTCCCCTTCTCCCTTCCTTGTCATGATCATCATCACTCATTCCAGACACTACACTTACATATACACTCATCCTAGTACAGGACATAACTCTCCACAGATACACATCATGTACAGTGTGGCCCGCTGAAGTGGTGTAAACTGGAAAATGGGTCACAGTTCTGCCATCTATTCCGCAATATGCAGAAGCTGAATCACGTAAAGTGAAGTGGGTAGGCATTACATACATACATACATACATACATACATACATGCATGCATAAATACATAAATACATACTGTCGGTGACTCGGGAGAAGACGAGAGCGGCCTGAGGAGGAAGGGATGTGAACAGATAACGTAAGACAACACGAGCAATATTTGTACAGCAGTAAGCGGAAACATTAGGTCTCCTTCTGTTCAACTTAGCTTTAATTTCCATACGCATTGTTACTCATGTTTCCTGCACGAGTAATAACCTGCCTACCGGGATGCTTATCTGAGCGATGTTTATAATAATCAGCAGCAATAGTCAAGAAGGTCATTCTTTCCGCTCGTCTTCTCCTGAGTAACGTACAGTACATACATACATACATACATACATACATACATACATACATACATACATACATACATACATACATACATACATACATACATACATACATACATACATACATACATACATACATACATACATGCATGCATGCATACATAATCTTGTCCACCGCTGTGGAATACGTTTAGCATGCGTGACCGTGAAAGTAGCGGGCACAGATTCAGATCCTGGTTGGGACAACTTACCTGGTTGAGGTTTTTTTTCCTCGGGTTTTCCTTTAACACGGTGCTGGAATTTGGACTTCTTTCGCTGGCATTATCACCATGATCTCATTCAGATGTTAGATAACTATAGTAGAGCGTCGTAAAATGAATTAAAAACATTGTCTTCATATTCAGTTTAATCGCAGTCTTCATCAGCATACTATTAACATCCGCTTCAAATTTACTTTTCTCTCTTTCTGCATAGTCATCTTCCCATTTACTACCGTCTTCCTCTTATTATACGCCTATTCATCTTTCTTGTAAATTTCCTTATCGTAATATATTCATAGTAGTCCCTTTCTCCATCGTTTTCTTCGTCGCTTAGTCAAAGTTGGCGAAAAGACGTCATTCTTTACAACAGGAGAAACACAAGGCAATGAATATAGACAACACAGTTCCAACGGAATAAAGGTAAATCTCCGGGACTCGAAGCTAAGCCCAACTATTTGTAGTTGAGGCATGTTACAGTCGAGCTAGAAGATAGAAAGTAATTTATTATATTTGTCATAAATATGTCCTGAGTACGACATCTAAAGTACATTCATATCCTTGCACGGATTGGAAGGCAGCCCTCGACTATATTGATCTCCCAGACATGAAAATCAATTGCAGTGAACATAAAGACTTGAGCGTGAGGGGAGGCAGAAGTACAGGAAGATTGATTTTTTGTGGAGAATGGGAAAGATATGTGGTGTTGAGGGTATTTGAGGAATAAGCTGTTTGGAAAGAGATTAGGCCCAACGAGGGTTGAATTCGTGCAGGACTAAGGGAAGACAGTTACATAATATGTGATTTTTAGTTTTATGGCTGTTAGATAAAAAAATAAATAGTGTGATGAAGTGCACATGCAGAAGCATTAAAAGTTAAGATAGAAAATTGTCGGCCTGGGTATCGTAATTGGTATAGCGCTGATCTTCTGTGCTCGAGGTTGCAGGTTCGATCCCGGCCCAGGTCGATGGCATTTAAGTGTGCTTAAATGCGAGAGACTCATGTCAGTAGATTTACTGGCATGTAAAAGAACTCCTGCGGGACAAAATTCCGGCCCACTGGTGACGCTGATAGGGGAAAGTAGTCATCAATGTACCAGCTAACGATTTCTTATTCCCTTCATGGGCTTGAACAATTACATTGCTAATAAGGAATGATAAAATGAAGTTTCAGGGCTAATCCTATTTATATCCGTGTAAAGATTAGCTCATTTAAAATTCGACTATTGGTTCAATGAAGGCGACAGGGTTCTATGAATGGACCACCATGTTCCCATGAATGGACCACCATGTTCCCATGAATGGACCAAAAGAAATATTTAAAAAATATATATCAAAATAATGTCAACAAATGACGAATCATAACAATGAAGAAACACAGATTCGATTAATGAATGCTGAAGTTACTTTTAATCCAATTGTAATCGTGTTTTGACACTGAAAATCATGAAAAACACAGTCCTTGTCATTTCAATGTTTTAAAATTTTAGGCTATTTCAAATGAGCTAATACAGTAGTTACAAAATGTTAGCATACAACTTTAAATTACATGACAGTATTATAATGATGTGATTGTATATATGAAATTATTTTCTGGAGTCTGAGATTATTCTTATACTGTAGATAAAACAATCTTACTTTTCAAGACACACATGCCACACAAAGTATTTTTTTTACTCCTCCTAATATTTGCACAAGCTTCATGTACCAATTTCCTGCAAGACTTGATCATATTTTCTTCGATGGTTTCTTCATATATGAAACAAAACCAGGAGTCTTGAATTTGATTACTTCCTGAAGGGAATTGGTTTCCATGAATGATCCATTTTAAAATGCAGTCCATCCATGGGAACTCCAGCTGGTCCAATGCATAGCGACTTCGCCATTTTCTAATCACACTTCAAGAGCGCTGAAAAGGTTATACAAAATTTATGAATATGCAACTAAAAAGGAAGCAGTCAGAACACTGCTTCCAGCTATTATATCACTTCATAACTTAATGTCATTAAGTCAATGTGCTCTGTACTTAAAGTCACTTTAAAATTATAGTGAAAATAACAAAACTGTATCTGAGCTTCTTGTTCAGCCCACGTGTTTGCTGCCGCCACCAAAGACAACTCAGGGGTGACATACATGAGGGGGAATCTTGAGGTGACGTTTCACGCATACGCAGTCAATATGACCAAGAATATGGCCGCAAGCAACTGTTCATCGATGGCTACTCTCCCCTATAACCTCGTCAGTTGCGAATGTCGTTAAATGAACAATAATTTAATTTTTAAGATAGAAACTTCTACATAGATGAAAATACAAGTCTGTCCTGGGCAGAAGTGGCTCAAATCAACACTGATGTCTCACCGACCTTGACAGTGTTACCACAGTCTAGTATATACAGTTACGAAGCTCAATATGTAGTAAAAATGCATCCATAGATAGTTGCTAACCACTAGGATCGCTAATATCGCCTCATTACAGACTATGCGAAATAGTACCGGCACAGTCGATTGTTCCTAGCAACCTCAAAACTCAAGCTTCGTGACTTTATATACTAGACTGTGGTGTTACCCTCTTCTGTCTTCGTTTTGCTGTGCTCGGTGCTTAGCGATAGCGAACATAATATCCATTGCTGAATTATTGTACGGTATATTAGAATACTATAGGTACAATTATGGACAAAACGATTGTCCGTATTGAAATTACCGAGTTCTAACACGCGATCCATACAAGCTATGTAAAATTACATGTCAGTTGATGGTAGTTTAAGCTTTACTCACTTTCCTAATGCATTACTTCATCACAGACACAAGATATGTGGTGTAATATGCATTAAGTCCGTGGTACAGTGTGAAGCTATCAAATAATGCATTGTGTGTGTGAGAGTTCGATTCCCATAGTTGTAATTTTTTTTTTTAATTTGCCGTGAATAAGATTCTATTAAGTATTCCAGTTTTCTATGTAGGAAATATTTGACAAATCGTAAAGAGGTAACTTCCTCAGTGAAAGAAATACATACAAGTGATTTTGGAAAGTACGTAACGCATTGAAGTTAAAGTTCAATGAGGGGATTTTGGACAAAAAAACTCAGTACCGTCAGAACTTGTATTTAGAATGGAATGTTTTTATCGAAAGAAAACATTTTTGCGACTATTGCTATGCGAGTTATGACGTCAATTAAACTCTATACACAGTGGGCCAAAACAAACGGTACAAAATTAGAAATACTCTGTTTTCGGAAATACATGACATTAATTTATAATGAATACACTGTTGGAAAGAGTAGACTTTAAAGATGAGCAGGATTTTTATTATGTTTTTTGAGGCTCAATTAAAATCTTAGGGAGGTCAATACACAATGATGCCAAAAATGTGGTTTTTGAAGAAAATTTATTACTTCAAAGTGCAGAAACTGAATGTTGATAAAATTAATAATAATTAATGATCTTTCAAATAATCACAATTAAAAATGATGCTCTATGTGACCGTCATATGCCCGCACAATCATTTGTAGGCGTCGTCTTCATTGTCCAATAGCACTGCATATCTGTCTTTGATCAAGCCGGTCCCAACATTCAAGAAGGCGTTGTCTTAAATGTTCAATATTACGAATTCTTGTTTTGTAGTAAACTGCTTTCTGTAGTTGACTCCATACAAAATAGTCCATAGGATTAAGATCTCGTTTGAAACTCCAGCGGAAACCATCAGAGAATCTGAGAAATGCGATCTTTCACGCAATTATCTCTCAGGAGGAATATCATGTCTTGCTAATCAATCGTTGTACACTTGAAACAGACCTTTCTCGCTGAGCGTTGTTCCTTACAATTTGACGGGCAAATAAGTTATCATATTGGTGCAAATGTTTAATGAAAATCTTGTCTTTGTTAAGCGAGCAAAATGAGAACTCAAAACGGAAATGATGATAGCACAACAAACGGCTTGGCCTACTGAACTCGTAAGACCATAATGCTTAGTTCGGCATAAACGATCCATTTTCCACTGCTTTACAAAAAATAAAAAATAATGTTTAGTAAATGGCAAAAAATTAAACATTGCAGTACCTTCCCGGTCTACAAGGACTGTGAAATTTTCCTGTGAAATAAACTTTCAAATGAAATCATTATCTATTGGAATATAACCATTTAAATTTTGTGCCTTTTTTTTTTTTTTGGTCCACTGTGTAGTTTTTATATCATTTGAAAGAGCATATTTTTACGTCATTTATCATTTGTTTTGTACGGAAGCACAATGATTATGGTTACTATGGTAACAGTTTTATTGTTGATATATTTTGTTAGTCCTTGTGTTATAAAAACAGTTTTATTGATGAAATCAACATAAAACAAAATGTTATTAACAGAAAATGACAGAATGGAGATCCTAACGAAGTTTGAATTTGTCTCTGACGTGTCCATGTTTTCTGAATTTCGCTTCTATTCTACTCGCAGTTGACTGAGAAAAAAGTGGCCATGAGTTTCGATAAAAGTGCGCATGCATCTTGTTGTGTAGGCCTACGTCTTCTGTCACCAAACATGTATGTAAGATACATGGGGATAGAGAGCCATTTTTTTTTTAAATATTCAATACTCTCACTTAGCAAATTTTGGGCACTTGTACCGGATTTGGATAACGTTGTGATTTTTTTTTAAACACACACTTTAATTTTGAAAGTTTAAATAATTTTCTTGACAAATGATGTTGATCTTCCAGAAGAATCTGCGTAATAAATAACATTTTGTAAGCTTACTAAAACCCAATACTCTCACTTAGCAAATTTTGGGCATTTGTACCCGGATTTGGATAACAATGTGATTTTTTTAAACACACACTTTAATTTTGAAAGTTTTAATAATTTTCTTGACAAATGATGTTGATCTTCCAGAAGAATCTGCATAATAAATAGCATTTTGTAAGCTTACTAAAACCCAATACTCTCACTTAGCAAATTTTGGGCACTTGTACCCGGATTTGGATAACATTGTGATTTTTTTAAACACACACTTTAATTTTGAAAGTTTAAATAATTTTCTTGACAAATGATGTTGATCTTCCAGAAGAATCTGCGTAATAAATAGCATTTTGTAAGCTTATAAAAACCCAATACTCTCACTTAGCAATTTTGGGCACTTGTACCCGGATTTTGGATAACATTGTGATTTTTTTAAACACACACTTTAATTTTGAAAGTTTAAATAATTTTCTTGACAAATGATGTTGATCTTCCAGAAGAATCTGCGTAATAAATAACATTTTGTAAGCTTACTAAAACCCAATACTCTCACTTAGCAAATTTTGGGTACTTGTACCCGGATTTGGATAACATTGTGATTTTTTTAAACACACACTTTAATTTTGAAAGTTTTAATAATTTTCTTGACAAATGATGTTGATCTTCCAGAAGAATCTGCATAATGAACAGCATTTTGTAAGCTTATTAAAACCCAATTTAGAGAGAGAAGAATCAGGAATTTTGATGAAGTGCGGCTACAGAAAAATAGGAAAACTAAACGATTTGGATTGGCAGGGATTTTGAAGCCGGTCTTTAGTTTGAAAAATACCTCCTAAACTTCCGGCTAACGGTATGTCCTAGGAATTGATATGGCATGCTAAAATAAAGCGAATAATCTATCTATGGAAACTAATTTGTGGTAAATATTGCCAATGCGTGAATCGGTAATTTGAAGGGGTGTATCATGGCGTGGTGCTAGCGGAATCGTGCGGACTCGGTGGGAACAAGTTGGCAGGGGTCAGGGCGTCGAGCAGAGGGCAGGGGGCCGGCCCCCCAGACGTTCATCTTTTTAGCTTTTCTCCTGCTTTTCAACGCCTCCTCTCGACTAGTTCCCCTGGGGAAATAGAACGGATGAATGTACGCCTGGCGTTGAGGATGCACTCCATCGACGTCATCCCATGTGTGCCCCTTGCAATCTGTAAAGCTCAAAAAAGAACATTGATTAATACATTTTTCAATTCTTATTAAGCTGATATTATTTTTCGTTAAACATTTCATACAGAAAATATATTGGACCCCACAAACGATTACGGAAGACACGGAAATTTTACTTGAAGCAAGTAAAGCGATTGGTTTGAAAGTAAATTCCGAAAAGACAAAGTATATTATTATGTCTTGTGACCAGAATATTGTACGAAATGGAAATACTATAATACTTGTAGATTTATCCTTCAAAGAGGTGGAGAAATTCAAATATCTTGGAGCAACAATAACAAATATAAATTAAACTCGGGAGGAAATTAGGCTCAGAATAAATGCAGGAAATGCCTGTTGTTATTCGGTTGAGAAGCTTTTGTCGTCTAGTCTGCTGTCAAAAAATCTGAAAGTTATAATTTATAAACAGTTATATTACCGGTTGTTCTGTATGGTTGTGAAAATTTGGACTCTCACATTGAGAGAGGAACAGAGATTAAGGGTGTTTGAGAATAAGGATCTTAGGAAAATATTTGGGGCTAAGAGGGATGAAGTTACAGGAGAATGGAGAAAGTTACACAACACAGAACTACACGCATTGTATTCTTCACCTGACATAATTAGGAACATTAAATTCAGACGATTGAGATGGGCAGGGTACGTAGCACGTATGGGCGAATCCAGAAATGCATTATTGTTAGTATTAATTATTAGTATTGTTATTAATTGTACTTTTTTATTAATTGTGTTTATTATTGTCTTTGAGTGTAATTAGTTACCACTGCCACCGGGTATATACCCATTGCAGTGTGAATAAATACATACATACACGCATAAAGAGTGTTAATTAGGAGGCCGGAGGGAAAAAGACCTTTGGGGAGGCCGAGACGTAGATGGGGGGATAATATTAAAATGGATTTGAGGGAGGTGGAATATGATGATAGAGACTGGATTAATCTTGCACAGGATAGGGACCGATGACGTGCTTATGTGAGGGCGGCAATGAACTTACGGGTTCCTTAAAAGCTATTTGCAAGTAAGTAAGTGAGTTATGGAATTGCAGAAAGGTTTTTGGTTATGTCAGAGAAGAACGTGGGGTTTTCAGCATATAGTGAGTTGAGGAGAACATATTATTTCCCTATTAAATATAATAAGTAGAAGTATGAAGAACAAAAGCGTACATTAAGTGGCTTAAATTTACTCTAATTTTTGTGAGTGAGGTGTTTAGGCCTATGACATGAACACGTAACGTGTCATAATTTCTCACAAACACAAAATGGACATTCAGCCACGTGTAATATACAACTTATTCTAGTAATCATTATACATAATTATTTTCCGGATATAATATATAATAATAGATATCTATACTGAATTGTTTGAAGCTCTAACATTATGTAAAAATTCCTTTTTCAAGTGACCGGTAGGATATAAAAGAAATGTTTGTTTCTAATCAACAAAAAATTATCTCACATCTGAACTAATTGTCTATTTCTGAAAGTTGCTAACAGTTTGGTAAACAGTATACTGTGTCACTAGGATAAGATCAAAATATTTCGTTCCTTTTTGTTTTTCCAAAATAAATTAAGTTTAATTTAAAATAGTCTTTGTGTTAAAATTTTGATTGCGGTTTTCATGAAATTAAAAAAAAAATTGGAATTTTCTATAACATAGTATATAAAGTGTTTCAAAATAACAATAATTCCTCATTTCAATATGTGATGAATGACATGTAATTAAACATTTTTCTTAGTAAGTTAGTGTTCAGAAATTCTTCCATTTCAAGGTAATACTGTAAAAGTCAAAATTCTTCATTGACCATATTATCGTCCATGGCTGTCTGTAAAACTGTCTGTACCATGGAAACAATTGAAGCTGATTTGTTTTCGTTGAATTTCACAAATTAACTTCTGTTACATCAGTTTATGAATTTCCAATCCTTAAAATTCCATCGGTTTACAAATATGTTGAATAATCAGACATGCGTATGGCAAATGGAGCAGATTACGGGAATGCTAATGAGATCTTAATTCTGAAAAGTTTTTATAATTTTTCAATACCATTTTCACATTTCGTGGATAATTAAATTGTGTAACCACAAAAATTAAATGAACAAGTTACTTTTCACGCTAGTCTTTAAAATCCTCATTTTTAATAAATAAATAAATAAGTAAATACATAGGTAGGTAGATAAATTAATAAATAGGTAGGTAGGTAAATAAATAGGTAGGTAGATAAATAAATAAATAGGTAGGTAGATAGATAAATAAATAGGTAGGTAGATAAATAAATAAATAAATAGTTAAATGGGTAGGTAGGTAAATATATGAATAAATAATTAGGTAAGTAAATAAATAAATAAATAAGTAGGTAGGTAAATAAATAAGTAAATTAATAAATAACACAATATTGTTCATGTTTGTAGGCGTTCTTCTTTTGTGTATAAAGGAACATTAGAGTTATAAAAGTACTGGGAATTGCTTCTTCTTCTTTTGTTAAGTTTATTTACACACGCTTTAACATCTGTGGTAATACTATGTATTTAAGATCTATGAGTATGCCAGTAGGCTATATTTATTGTTGTTGAGTTCCTGTTTATAGATCTATTGCATGTTGTAGATAGCTTGTGTCCATATAACTGATTAATGTTTATGATATTGGTGATTGATGCGGTGATGAATCATTGCATTTATATTTCCAATCCGTCATTTACCTCTGGAACTGAAGGAAACCATGAAAAACTTCAGTCAGATTGGTCAGATCAAGGGGTTTGAACCCAGGACCTCCTGAAAGTTTGTCTCAAACGCTACCGTCTGAGGCAACTCGCTTGGTTGGGAAGTTAAGTTTGCTAAAATGGTGTTAAACAATCGTGGAGCAAAGATAAAAGAGTAGGTAAATTTCATTTATTGCCGTGACATGAACCCGATTCCACTAGATTTATAGCCGGGACGCTCCTATAACAACCATAGTGGAGCATTTCTTATATTTCTATGTCATTTTGACAGTTTGACTGATAATGAAGACTCGGGAACAACTTTCAGAGTCACCGAGTGGCCGCTGAGGGAAGTATTTCACCGTAAGGCTCATGCACAGCCCCAATATAATCCCCTGAGCCCACCCTTCTCACCTGCGCCCCCTCCATAACTTGCAGACCGGGCCAGGAAGAACTTCCGTGCTGCGACGTCAGTGTCGCACTGGTCACTCTTAATAGTATTGTTACAACTCTGCAGACGCAATTACGAGTGGAACGGGAACTTGGAATGTGGCATAACATCCAAAATTGTACTGGTGTTAAACATAAAGGCGGGTGTCGATTAAGGTAAATGTGCTTGTATTTATTTTAGTATTCCTTTTCTCTTTCTTTCTTTAGACATGTCTTGAACGTTTTTTCTCCATTTCTTCCTGTCTATTTCATTGTTATTTATATAGTTTATATTTAATTTTTTCATGTTGTCGACTATATTTCGCGAAAAGCACAGCCATTGTCCCGGTAAGTAGCGCGAAATGGCATAAGATACTACCACAGTCTAATATATACAGTCGCGAAGCTTCGGATGATTTTTTGCATTTCTCGCGATAGTTGCTAGCCTCTTGGAGCGCTGTGAGTACTAGGAACTACAGTCACGGTATAGGAACAATAGACTGTGCCATTGCCATCGTGATCTAATACAGGCCGTAAGGCAGACCATGTGACTCCCATAACCCGATCACGAAGGGCTGCTTTTCAACCATATGAATTAATTGGAATGCATAAAGAGTAACATATATTTCTTTCAAATGTAGTGTGATTGCATTAATAAAATTTAAAACTATGATTATGAGACATTTCAGACATAATTCATTTTCGAGTTAAGGTGTAACATATTTTTGGTGTGGAAATTACGTTGTTCGTATGTGTAATATCTGCCTTTATTTCGATTAAATATTGGTAAATTCTTGTACATTCACTTATACACGATTCAATAATTTTCAGTTGCACCGGACGTATATCTAGATATGTTGAAATTATATTATAGGTTATGTTTACTGTACCAGTTGCCCCTTTCTGTCTAATTTTAGTGGTTTCCAATGCCCTACCATTACATATGTACCGGTATATTATGTCGTATGAAAATTATAGGTTATGTTTACTATATTTAACTTATATTCCTTTATTCGCAATTATACATTATAATTAAACAATGTCATGTATGACACTCCTCACATTCTATTTGTCTGTATTTTAATACTACAATTGAGACTGAATTACTTTATTTATCTACAACCTAAGACTCGAAATAACACAAACGTATGTACACTAATTTCATAGGAGTGGTATGGTAAATTGTCTGTTTACAATTAAGGAAGTTAAATGTGCTAAATTAAAATCACAATGTAAATTCTTTTTTATTAAACCTCAAAATAGCTTCAATTCTTAACTTAAAATGTTGATGCGAACAGATTATGTTAACATGTAAAATTTTCTTCACATTAAAATATCACAGTTTTATAATTATTTCTGCAACATATTATGCAGCAAGAAGTACACGAAACTTATGGACACATTACACTAGATAAAACTTAGCAATGATACGCAATAAAGTTATAATATAATATTTCATTGAGCTCCATACACTGATATAGAAAACTCGAACATACATTACGGCGGTCCAGATCGAAAAGGCATTGACTGTGCCGCATTTCGCATTGTTGTAAAAAGTTGTGTAAACTGTGAAATGTTTGTTATCGCTTGTAGTAACTGTAAATGGATAAAATACAATAATTTGAATAATAATATGGGACCAGGAGACGTTTGTTGCACTATAAATTCTAAGAAAAAGAGGTCAGAGTTGTCCTTCTTCCGAAAGATCCGGGAAGGTGAGTTTATAAAATATAATATATGCTTTATGAAAATAATATATGAACCTTATGTATTTCGTATTTCAATAGTGGAAGAAAGGTGTTAATTTTTTCAAAAGAACACGATATCGAAAGTACAATATATTTTATCTGCTAGGGAAAGAGTCTGATGAGGCGATAGTAGCGATCCTGGTGGCTAGCAACTATCTATGGATGCATATTTCAACTGTCCATGTATGCATATTTAGTAAGTATTGAGCTTCGTGACTGTATATACTAGACTGTGATACTACCATCTTTCGAAAGACAGAGACAAGAGAGGAAGTTGCGGTAACCGCTCGGATGAAGTGGAAACGCCCAGGGAAAAAATCGCCTTATTTCTAAAACTGAATAACAACATTGGTTTTCGTTACTACTATTTCTGTTTACGCCATTTTTTCTTTCCCTGTTGTTCCTTTGCTATTATTTCACTTGTTATTGGCCGTGCCGCCACAACACATACCTGCCCCTTCCTGTCTGCGCCAGTAAAATATGGCGTTTTGACTTCCAGCAAGGGGGTGGAATTCGGAGTTTGCAGCAGTGTCCCAGGTTATGCAACCAGACACAAAACATCTTGTCAGCTTTCAGCCATTTCATTGTCTTATTTTAGCGGTATAGAAAGCAATTGTTTCATTTTTAATTTCTGAAAAGTATTGAATATTAGAGAGTTATGGGAGACTGGGTAGTATCGGACATCAGGTAATATCGGAAAGTGAGTTTCTTTCATCTACCACCAGATGGTAGTACCTGAATGACATTGTTACGTTTCTGTGAAAGAAACGCACTGTCCGATATTACCCGATGTCCGATACTACCCAACTCTCCCCTAAATTTAACTTGATTTATCGTCTCTCAGTCCACGAAGAATAACCTATTGAATGACAGAGTTAAATTTAAATTTCAACTGATTTTACGAACATTTAAAGAGAATTACTACATTATATTTACGGCTTAAAATATTTCAGTTCTGTTGCTCGTAGAGGCTATACACACATTTTTTTACATTAGTGACGGTGGCGCTGCGAACGAGCGTTTTAAGGACTACTTAATACACCAAATTTTTGTTGAGAACTTTTTAGTTTTCCAGTGAACATAGACACAGAGAGAAATAGCTATACTTTAGCTACATTACTCATACGGAGAAAGAATAGACGCAAAAATAGAAATAGAGTCTGGATCCATCCATTTGAAGGGTTCAGAGCCATAGCGGGCCAAGCGCCATTTATTAAAAACGGAGAAAGCAACGGTTAATGTTAAATAAATACCAGAATTTAGTGAAGATTGACATATTATTTAATTTTAATGTGCATACTTTATCTTACTTGCTATATGTTCAGTTAAATTGTGATAATTACTTAATTTTAACTCTTGTTTTCTCCGTTTTTAATAAATGGCGCTTGGCCCACTATTTCTCTGAATCCTTCATTTGTTTTAGGAAGACAGAATCGAGGACTATTCCACACTTTATTTGATGACTTACATCAGGACATAAGAATTTTTTTTCGCACATTTAAGAAATAATTTCAAGAGCTTCTAGCAGGAATTACCCCCCACCCAAAAAAGAGAGAGGGAATCATCCGTTAGCAGCGCCACAGACGCGCCACTACAATAGTAACGTGGCTGTGGCCCCGTCTGAAACCTACATTATTTAGTCTTCATTTCCTTCACAATAATATTAATTATAATCAATGTATGTTCCTGTCACAGGAGAAAATGTTCCTTCTGAAGGAAGTGATTGGTTTTAGTTTTTACTGTAAAATTATATACAGTTGTTACAGACAGTTTCAGAACTCGTGGACTAATTTAGGTCCGTTGTATTCGAGTTATAGAAAGACCGACGGTTATGCAAATATCAAAGCTACAAATTTAGAGAGTCGTAAAAAGGCCTTCTCGGACTAACCTTGGTAACGGATGAAACAAGTTCATATTTGGTTGGGACATTTGAATAAGGATATAAAAATAGTTAACAGACGTCTTTTAAGGGCTGTCCAAATACTAATGAAGTTTATTACTGCTCATTTAATATAAATGTTGTCATAAAATTTTTACTATCGTTGAAGGGTAGATTTTCGTGGGATGTTGACATTTGTTGTAAGTAATATTCTTTAATTTAATTCCTTTTTTCGCTGTATTCAGTTCTTGTGGCTTGTTTTATGAATACGATTAGACCCCAATTTTAAATGCAAATATATGTTACTTTTAAGATTCTTAAGTCAGTGGTGCTTGGGTGGGTTTTCACAGAGGATCTGATATACAAACGTAGACTTGTTCAACAATAAAATTACAACGTTATTATACAAGAACAATTTTATTCAAATAATATGGACATGAACATATCATTGAGCCTATTTATAATCTCAGATTATTTCGTTCATATTTCAATTCACCATTAAGTGTAAGAATCCTTTGAATTTCAACCAACCAGAATCATCTTCCATTGCAATATTGTCAATTTCATTTTATCGATTTTATTTTGTCGCCGATGATTCCAGGTTTGTTATATAAATCAATGAAAACACCATAATCGAAATATCAATTCAACGTATAAATACTCAATCAACAGTAATTTATTCATCATCTAGTAAATCCAGTAGATTTACTTAAGAAATGTCACTTCCACAATTTCACATTTAATTAAATGTCATGCTTTAACGTATAACGTTTTGTTAATACTACGAGTTCAAGAAAAAGAAAATTAACGATTTGACATGAAAAGTTTTCTCTTGAATTCAATCTCGTACTATGGAAACAAATGTGTAGGATGTATTTCGCGCTTCCTTGATTTTCCACGTGATTCATCTAGTTTTATTATCTATTTACTGTATCTCGAAATTCTTCATACAAGTCATGGAAGAATTGGGTATGCAGAGTATGTATATAATATGACTATCAAATAAAATGCAATACAGTGTTCAGGCCGGTTTATACAGGGAAAGTACAGTTCATACATTTTATCTTTCCACGTTCGTTTGCGGGACCAGACTCGGCATTAAGTGGCTGCGCGCGCTGCCAATTAGGGACGCGAATAGTCGCTTATAAGACGGTTGTCTGTTATTTGTGTTCAGAATTGAGTTTGAGTTTCAGAGCAGTACATCTGTTATTGTGTGCAGTGTTGTTTGATTTCTCTCTTTGTATCTGTTGTTGAGTCATGGTTCAGAGATTTAATACAGAACACAGAATTCAATTTGCCGTAATTGAAGAAAAGAAAAGAAACGAAAATAAGGACCACCTGCTCAATGTCGTAGAGATTTTTAAAAACGTTTTGCTGGAATTGATTCACCGGAAAGGACTACAGTTAATAAAATAATGAATGTATTCAAAATTAGAGGATCAGTAGGCCTATTGGACAAGAAACTAAGAAGACGTCATGTAGCAGAGGAAAAGTTTGATGATATCGGCGATTGATTAAAAATATTTCTCACGAAGTTTGCATATCAAGCGGGAATCAGCCGTACAATAGTACGTACATATTGCTACGCAATTACTAAACACGAGAAGAAATAGCCAAAATTTCGGAAGCAAAGCTGCAACATGTGAATCCAAATTTGTTTAGACGCTACAACGCCTGCCCTGCAGCAAATAGGAAACACTTTCAACACACTCTCTGAAAAGGTAAGTATTTTTTTCAGCACTTTCAAAATTTCCAAAATGTAAAAAAAACCTCCGTTTCACGATTTACCTCGCGTGTTGTAGACAGGTAACCGAGCGTTTAGCGGGTCGCGTGTGGGCTGCTGCGCTGTGCACTGCCGCGTCCACTGTACTTCCACCAGCGTGGAAAAATAAAATGTATGCACTGTATAGAGGCAAGGAAAGAGAACAGACAGCTTCCTTCATATCGTGAACTAGCAAGTAGGAAGACAAGTAGCATGCACATTGAAAGCAAGTACAGAGTTTCAATATTAGAAAGTCAACAATTACAATGTATCGAAAATAATGTAACAGAATAATTGAGGACCTGGATATGTTTATTGGATATGCAATAACAGCGTTACTCACGCTGTTATTGCATAAACATCGTTTTCAAAATCCATAAACCTTCTGCTATCTGATAAATTCCTTCCGCAGCTCGTAAAGGTCAGGAGCTTACAGAAATGGTTGCCATGTACTACGCTCTTATTGCACGGAACAAAATTGATACCTCGGCTACAGCATGAATAGGACAAAATGGCTCCTACTAGTGAGACATGCGCGAAAACAGTGCATAGAAGTGATGAGGGAAATAAAACCGTTAAACTGAATCATAATCATGTTAATTAATTCAAAGAATCTTCCAAACCTGTTTTCCAATCACAGTGCATTCATGTTCATCTGATACATTAGTCAAAACTTGTATTTGTGCAATCCATGCAATAACAGCGTATGTTAAGAAAATTTAATTATTTGTATCCTTGAAATCATGCAAGATATACAAGTACAAAATTTAGAAATGTCTTATCTGATTGTTAAGGACAATCTGTGTAACATTTAACCTCTCACTGGTGTTTATTGTTCAGTTATTGAAATTTAAAACTTTGTCTTTCAATTTCTCAAAATAACTTAAATCTACTTACGCTGTTATTGTATCTAGGTCCTCAATTAGAAATGTGTCGAGATTATTGCTTGTACAGTTTACAGAGACTCTTGAAGACGAAATTGGAAGGGAAAAGATTTGGATGAGAAAATGGTTGGCAAGAAGTACTCATGCCTGCTTGGCATTGCTTTAAAACAACAGCAGAACAAACGTTCTTATGCCTTCGGTGTTCCAGAGTATTGCATTGTCCACATAAATGCAAATTTTGTATTGACATAATGCTTGTGCCTCTTCGACCTCTATTGAAACGTTGGGAATGTTGTTTGAATTGTTTTCAAGCATCTGTGTTACTCTAGTGGTGTTACGTCATTTTAGCGTCCAGCCACGGGGCGACTTTCTGAACGTAACCTTGGTAACCATAGCAACAGACCGCATTGTTTGGACGTTACACAATACCTCTCTTTGGTAGTTCAGGTCAGATGTTTTGTGCTGTCAAACACGTGGCTTTCTCGGAAATATTCTGGTTCGTATCTTGTCGGTTGTTAACTTGAGATTCCTTAGGGATGAATAAAAGCTTTGGGTTTTACATCGTGTGTTTATACTTAAACATTTGATAACGTGTCAGATAGTATTTTGTTCAAATCGGGCCGAGGACAATATTTTAAATGACGGTAAGTTCCGTAGCTTGCCTTTTTTCGTAAAGGGTATTAAGCTGGAAACTTGTATCACAGTCTACTATATACAGTCGCGAAGCTTGAGGTGATTTTTTGCAAATCTCGTGATAAAGCGCTCCAAGCGGTTAGCAACTAGAAACAATAGACTGTCCACGGTCGACTTTGGACTGTGTCGTATTTCCATCGAGTGCTAGCTCGTTGCGTATTTCACATTGATGCTTGTGAAATGTTCGTTATTGGTTGTAATGAAAATGTTAATGGCTAAAATACAATAATTGGAATAATAATATTTTACTAGAGACGTAGAAAAATTAAGTTTGTTTTAATGAAATTTATTGATCACGTTTTATTTTCAATTCTGGTGGGATTATTATTCTTAAGCCTACTTTTTTTCAGAGGATATGTTTTTAATTATAGCTGTTAATTTTGTTGTTATTTTTATTTGTTACTTTACTAGAGACGTAGAAAAAGTCTGTTACAATAAAATTTATTGATCATGTTTTATTTCCAATTCTAGTGTGATTATTATTGCTTAACCTCATCCCACTTTAACTACGTAAGCCTACACTACAAGTACCGGTACACGCAAGTTAATCCATTAATTCATATTTCCATTATTATTGTTGTAAAGGGAAATGCAAATTAATATTTATTGGTTTCATCGCTATAATCTTGTATGAGTGAAGCTATTATAGTAAATTTCAGTTCGTCTTGCACAAACAAAAATAATATTAACCTATTTCTTGCAGGTATCTTCGAGTTTATGGTGGAATTTAATATACTTCATTAAAATAATAAATTAACTTTATGCATTTAATATTTCAATAATGGAAGGAAGGTGTTAATTTTTCCAAAAGAACACGACGACAACGAAAGTGTAACATATTTTGTCGTCTCCTAGGAGAGAGATCTGCGATGATAAGGCGATAGTAGCGATCCTAGTGGTGGGCAACTATCCATGTTTGCATTTTTACTACATATTGAGCTTCGCGACTGTATATAGTAGACTGTGCTTGTATCTTAGTAGATTATCGGCATGGGGGGGAAAAAACAAAAGAAACAAACTCTGTACCTTGTAGTGGCTCAGGAAAAATTTGTTGCTCATTTTTTACGTACAAACTTTGTCTGTCACCTCAAGTGTTGGGGAGGGGTTAACATACCCATTCAGAAAGTCTAACAAACAACATTTTTCGCTTTGACGGGAACGGTGCAGTGATTGTGGAAGATAACCTGTCTACCATCAGCCTTATCCATTGCAAATTTAACAGAACCTGCCGAAGATTGCACCCGATTTGTTTTGATGAGCCTGCTTTCAGCTGACAATGCTCCAACTGTTTATCTTGAATTGGTCTTGCAGCTTTTTTCCTGCGATTTACTGAGTAATGAGATGTATGTCTTGTCTTACGACTACTTTGTTGAGATTTAAAGCACACTTTCAGGAATGCAATATCGAGTCATTGATCCATATAATAACTGAGTTGTACAAATTATTTATAGATACATTATGGTATGTAGGTCTTATAGGAGCTAACTGATGTGTTATATAAATGTTATGAGTTGACTCATTGATATGTACATGTGACTCTTATGAATAGACCAATTTACACTTGTGATACTTTTGAGTCGATTCTTGAATGCCTATGACTCATGAGTTTAATCAGTGTCAATATTTTCCTTAAGTTAGATAGATTGATTTATTTAGCAATATTACACATACAAATGCACTACACTATCAGAATTTGCTCTTAAAGATACTGTACGGGTCTTTTGACCTTACGTGCTCTACAAAACAAGCCCTACTTTGTAGTTTCGCCCCCCCCCCCCACAGAAAGCGTAATGTTTCTAGCATAATGTGTATCATTATTATACCACCTACAATAAATTTTTAGCAAAATAATTGAATGAACTTATTTTTTAATTGAATCATTAGGTAATCTTTATTCTTTTAGTAAAGTTGTTGAATAATGTTATTTTTTTTTAGTCTAATGATTGAACAATGTAAATATTTCCAGTAGAATCTAGAAGAGTCTTGATATTGTCAGTTGAACCATTAAAAAAGTTAATATTTTCAGTTGAATCATTAAAAATGTTAATATTTCCAGTTGAATCATTAAAGAATGTTAATATTTTCAGTCGAATCATTGAAGAATATAAGTAGCTATTTCCAGTAGCATGTTTGAAGATCGTAAATATTTCCAGTAGTTATTGTAAATATTTCCAGTTGAATCATTAAAGAATGTTAATATTTTCAGTCCAATCATTAAAGACTGTTAATATTTTCAGTCGAATCCTTAAAGAATGTAAAATATTTTCAGTCGAATCCTGAAAGAATGTTAATATTTTCAGTCTAATCATTAAAGAATGGTAATATTTTCAGTCGAATGCTAAAAGAATGTTAATATGTTCAATCGAATCATTAAAAAATGTTAATATTTTCAGTCGAATCCTTAAAGAATGTTAATATTTTCAGTCGAATCATTAAAGAATGTAAAATATTTTCAGTTGAATCCTGAAAGAATGTTAATATTTTCAGCCTAATCATTAAAGAATGGTAATATTTTCAGTCGAATGCTAAAAGAATGTTAATATGTTCAATCGAATCATTAAAGAATGTTAATATTTTCAGTCGAATCATTAAAGAATGTAAAATATTTTCAGTCGAATCCTTAAAGAATGTTAATATTTTCAGTCTAATCATTAAAGAATGTTAATATTTTCAGTCGAATCCTTAAAGAATGTTAATATTTTCAGTCGGATCCTTAAAGAATGTTAATATTTTCAGTCGAATCCTTAAAGAATGTTAATATTTTCAGTCGAATCCTTAAAGAATGTTAATATTTTCAGTCGAGTTCTTAAAGAATGTTAATATTTTCAGTCTAATCATTAAAGAATGTAAAATATTTTCAGTCGAGTTCTTAAAGAATGTTAATATTTTCAGTCTAATCATTAAAGAATGTAAAATATTTTCAGTCGAGTTCTTAAAGAATGTTAATATTTTCAGTCTAATCATTAAAGAATGTAAAATATTTTCAGTCGAGTCCTTAAAGAATGTTAATATTTTCAGTCTAATCATTAAAGAATGTAAAATATTTTCAGTCGAGTCCTTAAAGAATGTTAATATTTTCAGTGTAATCATTAAAGAATGTTAATATTTTCAGTGTAATCATTAAAGAATGTTAATATTTTCAGTCGAATCCTTAAAGAATGTTAATATTTTCAGTCGGATCCTTAAAGAATGTTAATATTTTCAGTCGAATGCTCAAAGAATGTTAATATGTTCAATCGAATCATTGAAGAATGTTAATATTTTCAGTCTAATCATTAAAGAATGGTAATATTTTCAGTCGAATGCTAAAAGAATGTTAATATGTTCAATCGAATCATTAAAGAATGTTAATATTTTCAGTCGAATCATTAAAGATTGTAAAATATTTTCAGTCGAATCCTTAAAGAATGTTAATATTTTTAGTCTAATCATTAAAGAATGTTAATATTTTCAGTCGAATCATATTTCTAGTCGAATAATTGAAGATTGTAAATATTTCCAGTCGAAACAATTAATAATGTGAATATTTTAAGTCGAGTCATTCAATAGTGATATAAATATCATCATCATTATCATCATCATCATCATCACCATCCCATGTATTAGACCTAGTGGTCCGTTACTGTCTCTTCCCATCGTTTTTAGATGTAAGTTTCTGCGTCCTCTTGGAACATATGATAGGACTCGTTTTGACAAGTGAGTATAGGACATTCTGGCAACATGTTCTATCCAATTCAGTCTATATTGATTTACGTGTTGCATTATTGAATTATGTAAATATTTTCAGTCGAACTATTGAAGAATGTAATTATTTTGAGTTGAATCGTGGAAGAGTGGCTTTTGTATTACATCTTTAAGACGTTCAGCAGTTGAGTCGATTTATTGATACTGATATTGAGTGGACTCATTGCCTATATGACTCTTTTCGATCCATTGAGATGTGAAACTCTTTCGAGAGAACCTGTTGAATTGTAAACTCAATTCAGTAAACTCATTGGCATGTATAACTTTACATTCGCCCTGAATCTTGTCGTGAAGTACATGACTAACGTAAGAAATAGTTAATAACGTTACTTTCCTCATGAGAATATTTAATTTAAAAGATCTTCAAATCATAGTCGGAAGAAAATAATAGTAGGTATAGAATGAATATTTTAATTTCGTTTGGGAGTTAAATGTCGAATTATTGATGTAAAAATGGTGGCTACTGTGTAGGGGTTAGCCCATTGATATCATCTATGCCTGGTATCAAGTTCTGAGGTTAATAGAATCAAATCTCTGAGGCACTTAGGCAGAACCTATCGCATCGAATCAATTGCTCTAATGTTTGGTCTCACGTGAAGGTGCATTTTTAAACAGCTTACGAAATGTGAAGACATTCCTCTCGGAAACCAAAACAAAACACTTTCACCGTTACGTAAACACAGTCCGGACGAAAGTACGAAGCGGCAGCCGACAGGGGTCAGGCGGATCGCAACAAAGCCTGCGGTCATTTGCAATTCTCATGGCTCGTGTCAGATATTCACGCTTCTTCGGGAAGCATCGGCGAAATGTGGAGTAATAACATGCTAATGCATACATCTAGAACGAGCAATTTGTTCCGTACCTTCCTCTGATACCGGGAGTATCAAAATTTTGTACACACGCTTCACGATAAAAAATGATTACTTATTTACACTAGCGTTGTTAGTTGTTTACCACTACCACCACCACAACTACCACACCACTCACATCATCTGTACAATCATCATCATCATCATCATCCTTCAGTTCCGAGAATCTCATGAGAACTTTAAATTAACACTAGATATTTATAAGTAAAGACCAGATTTCTAAGCACAATCAAACAGTAAAATAAGCAAGCAAATAAGCATGAAAAATGGCGAAAATAAGTAGCAAAATAAGGAAAAACGAACACACGGAAACAGTAAAATAAGCACGAAAAATAGTGACAATAAGCAAAAATGAATACACGGAAATATGATAAATGATTTATTTTGTAGAACTCTTACCTTATTGAAGGCTGTTACAGTATACAAGGAAGGTCACCCTGAGATTTTCCTTCAGCCTCCCAACTAACACTCTATACGCATTTCTGGATTCACCCATACGTGCTACATGCCCTGTTCATCTCAAACGTCTGGATTTAATGTTCTTAATTATGTCAGGTGAAGAATACAATGTGTACAGTTATGCATTGTATAACTTTCTCCATTCTCCTGTAACTTCATCCCTCTTAGCGCCATATATTTTCCTAAGCACCTTATTCTCAAACACCCTTAACCTCTGTTCCTCTCACAAAATGAGAATCAAAGTTTTACAACCATACAGAACAGCCGGTAGTATAAATTCTAACTTTCAGCTTTTTTGAGAGCAGATTGAATGACAGAATCTTCTCAACCGAATAATAACCGGCATTTCCTATATTTAATCTGCGTTTAATTTCCTCTCGAGTGTCATTGTTATTTGTTACTGTTGTTCCAAGATATTTGAAATTTTTTTACCTTTTCAAAGGATACATTTCCAATTTCTATAGCTTATTTCCGTTTCACACTGTGATCTGGTCACGAGACATAATCATATACTTTGTCTTTTCGGGATTTATTTACAAACCTATCTCCTTACTAACGTCAAGTAAAATTCTCTTATTTTCTCTAATAGTTTGTGGATTTTCTCCTAACATATTAACGCTATCCGCATAGACAAGCAGCTGATGTAACTCGTTCAATTTCAAACTCTTTTCGTTCTAATGGATTTTTCGTATGGCATATCCTAGAACAAAGTTAAAAGGTAAAGGCGATACTACATCTCTTTGCTTTAGCCGGCAGTGAATTGGAAAATTGAATAGAACAAAATCCCTAATTTATAAGTCATAGGTAGAAAGTGTTATGTTATATGGGGCAGAATCTTGGACTGTAGACAGAATACATGAGAACAAATGATTGGCTAATGAAATGGACTAATGGTAGAGAGCAGCAAAAAAGGAAGAAGAAAAAATTAGAAATAAGAGAATTAGGGAACTTATGGAGGTAGAAAAGTAGTTTGTTGAAGTAATTGAAGAAAAGATTAAAATGGTTTAGACACGTGAAGGTGATGAAAAATGGAGGGATACCGAAGATGATGCTGGAGTGGACTGAGGAGGAAAGGAGAAGAAGAGGAAAACCAAAAGAATAATGGATGGATGGCGTTAGAAGGAGTATGACTAGAAAATACCATACTGAAGAAGATGCTCAGGTAGAGATTTGTAGAGGAGGAAAATTTATTTGAGTAAAGGATAACTACTGCATTGTAGAAAAATCCTAATGATAAGAAGATTACACTACCAATTTTTTGCACTTTACTATTCATATCTGTTCGTCATAGGCAGAGAGAGATCAGTTTCCTTGGGGGGGGGGGGCAAAGCAAAACCATAGAAACCCTATATAAAAAGGTTATGGGGGATATTATTTACCTTCTCCCCCCGTTATAGCTTACCGTTGTATAGTATATCAGAATATAATCATTTAATAAAGGTATTTTTGGGAGGCATATTTCTCATAGTGTTACACCCATATCCGCGATGTTTCGGACCGAGTTGTATAGGGCTAGAACTGTAGGTCTACTACAAATTGTAGTAGGGCATAACTTAAGACAATCTCCCTATTTTTCTCTGTCATATACAAACACACGCATACATCAATAACACTATGTAACAGTGCTAACAGAAACTTTTTTATCTGAAGGTTACCTTCCTGAAGATATAATTTGAAATGTAAATTCTAATTATTTTATTTCATCTCATCTTTAAGTTTACACATTATACTGGGATCACTTTTCTTTTTCTGCATTGTTGTGCAGTATGTTATTCATATTTCTTCAAGTGGCGGCCTGAACATCTGCTGACTCCTAACATATAAGTGTAGACTTTTGCAAAAGAAACATTACAGCGCTTCCATTCCTCAAATGAGGTATAGAAATTCTTATACTTCGAGAAATTTAAAATAAATATTATAGTCCAGACACATGATCTGAAGACATTAATTCATCAATTTAAGCACAGAAACTTAATAATAAACAAAAGCAATAAAAACCTTTTGAATTCAATATTTTATAACGTTAATAGAAAAAAGAAAGAATTAAGACAAGTTTGGGGGGGGGCAGTGCCCCCCATGCCTTCCCATAACTCCGCCTATGCTGTTCGTAGAGTTCCAGGGTTTCTAAGATGAAGTGTCTTGGGATTTTTGGTGAAATTAGTACAGTTCTTATGTAATTTTTGGTGAATCTATTTGGTTTTTATAGAATTTGTAGTAAAACCAGAGAAATCTTATGGAATTTGTTGCGAAACTCTTGAACTGTTTACGAAATCCGTTATGAAATACGGTACATACAGTTTCTGTGCGGTGTTTGTTCAAATTCGTAGAAGTAGAATAAGCTATAAGTTAATGGAACACTTTCTATTTTGAAATATCTTATTTTTTTCGTCCGTGTTATCATTTTTTATAAATCGTCATTACTCTTCCTACTCGAGAAACAGTTTACGGTGCATTCCCCGAAAAGGATGAAGGTTGAGGAAGAAGGAAGGGTGGATTCGTGGAATTTAGGGTCATTATTTTATAGTTTGAAGGTGGTAGTGAAGATCTCTTTATTGTCTCGGGGAATCCCCACCACTTTTTATTGGAGTATGATTGACAAATCTTCTTCCGCTCAGGAAGGGCCTCCCCCGAGCTGTTTGTGTTCAACTCGCTGGAGCAAGAACAATCGATTAATCGATCATCGGGGTGAGTGACGGCCTCGTTGCTTTGTTCTTCACTGCAAATCACCTCCATTCCATTGTACTCCCCGATGAGGAGGGGGATCAAATTTATCCCACCCTCGTCTTGTATGTGCTGTGTATCTGATCCAGTCAATTACACGGACTTTACTGCAATAATGCAGCTCAGGTGTATTCGTGCATTACTGTTAAGCAAACCGTGATCGGAGGGCTCCCTCTCCTTAGGACATTTTTCGTTGCACAAAACGAAGTTTGTTGTCCTCTCTGTCCCTACTCAGAACTCCGTCTTTCTGCTCAGAACCTATGTGAGTATGAACTTGGGAATTGACCCTCACAAAGGAGAAAAAAGAGAGGGAGACAATGAGAATAGGGGAAAGACGAGGGTAACAAAGGAAAGGCAAGGAGAAAAAGAGGGAAAGACGATGAGAATAAGGGAATAACGAGAAGAACAAAGGAAAGACGAGGAGAACAAGAGAAACACGAGGAGGACAAAAGAAAGATGAGGAGAACAAGGGAAAGACGATGAGAACAAAGGAAAGACGAGGAGAACAAGAGAAACACGAGGAGGACAAGGGAAAGACAATGAGAACAAGGGAAAGACGAGGACAAAAGAAAGATGAGGAGAACAAGGGAAAGACGAGGAGAACAAGGGAAAGGCGAGGAGGACAAGGGAAAGACGAGGAGAACAAGAGAAAGATGAGAACACGGGAAAGACGAGAACAAGGGAAAGACTAAGAGAGCAAGAGAAACACGAGGAGGACAAGATGAGTAGGACAAGAGAAGACGAGGAGAGCAAGGAAAAGACTAGCAGAGGAAGAGAAGAGTAGAACAACAATGGAAAGACGAGGAGAGCAACTGAAATATGAGAACAAGGGAAATACGAGGAGAGCAAGTGAAAGACGGGGACGATAGAATAAAGACAAGAAAAACAGGAGAAAAGAAGAACATCAGAGGAAAGACAAGAAGATTAGGGGAAAGATAGGATGATCAGGCGAAAGACAGGGAGATCAGGGGGAAGAGAATGAAAGCAAGAGGGAAACAATGAGAGCAAGAAAATAAAAGGACAACAGGGGAAAGACAAGGACGGCAGAGGAAAGACAAAGACGATAGGAGAAAGGCATGGAGAACAAGGGAAAGAAAAGGATATCAGGGAAAAGATACTAAGAGCAAGGGAAAGATACGAAGAAAACAACAAGGAATACAAGGAGAAGACAATGAGAATAAGGGAAGTAACAAGTAGAACAAGGGAAGTAACAAGTAGAACAAGGTAAAGATAAGGAGAAAAAGGGGGAATAAATTTTACTTTGTTCAGCTTCCAAGCGAGACTCATTCCTGGTCGACACCAGCTGACTACGCTAAGGTCCGTTGCGTATCCAGGTTTCAGGAGTCAACTTCACTTGTCCCTAGACCAGTCCGCTCCATCCTGTGGCAGCAGGCGTTCGGGGAATGTTATTCAATGTTAATGAAACAGATATCGAAAGAAAGAATGTTGATGCTTATCGTGGGGAAACGGAAGAACCCCGACAAAAGATCCCAACTGCGATTTTGTCAATTACAAATTTCAGTCCTACCATGGTCTCGAATCCGAATCTCCTGCGTGTTAAGTTGATGGTCTACGGAAATTATAAGAAAAAGAAGAAATATTTAGAAAAATAGAGGTCACCAGGGTAGCTCAAATCGTTGGCGCCTTTACTTGCTGATCCGGAGCTGTGGTCGGGCGTGGGTTCGTTTCCTGTTTGGGCAGATAACCTGTTTGCGTTTTTTTCCGAGGTTTTTTCCCAAATGCAAAGTAAATGTCCAGTAATGTCCGGCGAATTCTCAGACTCATCTCACCAAATATTATCTCACTGTCACTATAATATTTTTGTTGTAAGAATAATCCTACAGTAAACAATGGTACGTGACTGAAGTGAGGCTTGATTGGCCGTAGTTTGGCGCCAGAGATTCTCAGTAAGTGATCCCGCCCACTGTTGTACGTTCTGTTTCATGTTAAACATTTCCCGTTACTCGTCAAAGTATGCCTAATCTCACTACTATGCTTTCGTTTGTTTAGGAAACTGTTACTTTATAATTAATTAAGTGGATTCAACTCACTAAACTTACTACTGTATACAGTATACATTCAATACTATTTCAGCCACCGGCGTGGCTCAGTCGGTTAAGGCACTTGCCTGCCGGTCTGAAGTTGCGTCCGGGCGCAGGTTCGATCCCTGCTTGGGCTGATTATCTGGTTGGGTTTTTTCCGAGGTTTTCCCCAACCATAATGTGAATGCAAGATAGTCTATGGCGAATCCTCGGCCTCATCTCGCCAAATATCATCTCGCTATCACCAATCTCATCGACGCTAAATAACCTAGTAGTTGACAGCGTCGTTAAATAACGAACTAAAATAAAAAAAATAAAACACTATTTCTTTCTCTTCACTTTATGTTTAGTAACCACACACATTGAGGATGCAGAAGCAATACTAACACGTGCTTACGAGAACAAGCTCAAGTGACGCCAGCTTATTACAAGAACAGACTACCTTGATATTACTCTTAGTATTAATCCGCTTACAACCTAAATCACAAAATATAAAAGTAGCTCTTCTTTTACTTGGCGTTTTACATATGAGTAAAGTTATACCTATGTGTCGTCTTATTTAATAACTACAATTCAATTTTTATTTTGAAATAATACAAGGTTATGGTGTCCAAATACGAACTATATTTTCCTGGGTCGTGTGAGTGTTTCGACTGTGAGCCAATCACGGGTATGACAGCCACGCGCTTGTGTTTACATTAGGATTTTTCTTACAGCGAAAAGTGTATAGTTCCATATACACTAAATAACTTACGAGTTGATACAGTGTCGTCATTAAGGGCCATATTCATAGACATTCTTAGCGCGGGCTTCCGGTGGATGATCAGCGAACTAACATTTTTCGTATTCATAAACCAGTGTTAGCAATATGATATATGATATGAATCCTGTACAAGTAATCAGTCGATAGCCGGGGCTAGTTTAGCACGCTCGTAGCTCGGGCTAGCGAAATGTCTATGCATAGCACCCTGTGTGTCCAACTATACCTTGACCTAAACTACTTCTGACTTGACAGCTTACAGAGTAGGGGGAGCAGTGTTGTCATGTTGCCCATCTTTCGTGTAAGCGAGCGCGCTGTCAATAGAGTGCAGTAATGAACGGCTGACATGAACACATATATTTCTAACCAATTTGTTGAACACTAAGCATTAAAATTTGTGTACATTATTATTTTTATTAGTCTATTATTATAAGAAGTAGCAGAAGTAGTAAGTAGTAGTAGTTGTATTCAATATAATGCGGTTAGAAAAGCGTCGAAAGCACTGTAAACTGTAAAAACAGGTTTAAATTTAATACGAAGCCTTTATTTTTATGGGTGCCGGTATTCTTCAATGTAATATTGTTAGAAAGACGTTGAAAAAATTGTAAAAATATTTATGATTAAAAATCTATACGGCCTTTTTATTTTTCAATATCAGTAACAGTGCTCTTATTAATTTTAACACAATCAGCAGTTCCCATTACGACTTGCGCCAAAGGTAAAAGAGGCCCGCCATTATCTTCTTCCCTCTCAAAATACTCTCTTACATTACACACCATCTCTCGCGCTTGACTCTTTAACGGGGCACCTTGTATAATATGCTTTGTTCTCCGCCTGCCTTTTCTTTCGACATTGCACAAGTCACCTGTTTAGAAACTCTCGCAGAAACTAGAAAACACACACTAGCCACACACTTCACCAATAACAACGAAAATAATACGTGTAATATAATTTAAACACAGTAGTTATCGATACACTGAAACAATAATAAAACTAAATACTATTTTTAATTCACACAAAGCACGCGCTAACCAGCCAACTCAAAGTCATTCCGGGCACTGTATTCACCACTAGGCCATTCAAGTGCAACTTGTAAACATAGACACGGCAACACCGTTCTGTTACCATGGTTACGCGTCTGTCGTGATTGGTTGATTTGAATGGTTGCCATGGTAACATGCTAAAGGCGCCATTTGTCAGGTCGGAAGTAGTTTTGGACAGACCATAGGAAAATGAAAAGAAATAATAATAGAAGCAGTATAAAGATAAAATATAGACAAGAATTTAGAAATATGGATGTTATATAATATGGAAATAAACGTAAGTAGGCCTAATTAGTGCAAAATGATAACAGAAATCAATAAAAATAAGTGAAGAAAGAAGTCGACAAAAAAGGAAAGAACAAATTAGAAAGATGGAAGTCAGGAGAGGGAACATAAAAGAAATGAATAAAAGAGGGCGAAATAAGGCTAAAAGAAAAAAAAATAACTATCAAAAAAGAATCGTAACATGATTTATAATAATATTGCATCAGAGATGTTTGTCTTGCCTAGATTTCATGAATAATACTTGACGATTCTTGGGAGATACTGATAAAAGCGATTATAGGTTAGGTTCAGTATATCAGTAGGTTATGTATATCAGATCTCTCTACATTCTAATAGCAGATTTTTATTTTAAAGCATCCGAATGGACTTCTCAGTAGAGAAAGAACGCTAAATGAAGGAATTACAATTGCCGTTGCTACAGCTTGTAGCTTAGTTTCGTCCGTGTGCATTTTAACAGACATAATTGCCGCTCTTCACGTCATGCCAAACCAGGCAATAAATTCTGATTTCGTATCGGTGCTCTTATGCTTGAAAGGTCCTTTAAATCATGTAGCGAAAGGTAAATGAAAGCCCTTAACAACGTAAAGTTCTCTCGATTGAGGATTCTCTATAACATGCTACGATTTGTGTGTTCGTTCATTAGATATTGGAAATAATTCTAAGTGATTTATGAGGCAGAGAGGTTTATGGCTGTACAACGTTTGTTCTCAAACGATGGGCCGCATGATGAATTTCTTTACAAAGAGTCGTTCTAGAAAAGAGCATTCGTATCTGTGGAATAAGCAATGACAAAAAGATTCCTCATAATATACCAAAAATGTCACATTTATTGAAACCGTGAAGAAATAATACAATATAAATGTGATGATAAAGAAGTGGGAATAAAATGAAGAGCAATATGAAGAATAGTAAAGTGAAAGACAGAGAAGAATTCGAGAAATGTGTACAGAACGGTGAACAAATTTACGAATACAAAGAGAATGGTGAAGAATTCGAGGAAGGTGTAGAAAACGGTTAAATATTAGATGAAGGTGAAGAATTAGAGGAATGTGTAGACGACGGTGAAGAATCGGAGGAAGATGTAGACGAACGGTGAAGAATTCGACGGAGTTACGCAATAAGAGACCAAGCGCCAACCTGTTTCGAGATATTGAAATAAATCTGTTTTTTTATGCAAGAAATATTATAACATTTATACTATTACAAAAATAATAGCACAAATAATACCAAAAAGTCTAACCGATTTTTAATAATAGACCAGCAGTTGAATTTATATTTCAAAGCAAAATAAATAAATGAATTTTATGCAATGAGCGAATTTTTGCTTATAAATAGCTGCAAAATTCAGATATCGCATTCTTCATTTTTTGCCGAGTTAAATTAACCTGTCATCAACGAATTTATGCAAATCTTATTTCTTTTTTAATTATCGGTTAGTCTATGTGTAACTCCATTCAATTGGAGGAATGTGTAGACGGCGGTGAAGAATTTGAGAAAGGTGTAGACGGTGAGGAATTGGAGGAAGGTGTAGACTACGGTAGAGAATTGGAGGAAGTTTTAGAGGATGGTGAAGAATTGGAGGAAGGTATAGACGACGGTGAAGAATTGAAGGAAAGTGTAGACGATGGTGAAGAATTGGAGGAAGTTCTAGACGACGGTGAAGAATTGGAGGAAGTTATAGACGACGGTGAGGAATTGGAGGAAGGTGTAGACGACGGTGAAGAATTGGAGGAAGTTGTAGACGACGGTGAGGAATTGGAGGAAGGTGTAGACGACTGAGAATTGGAGGAAGTTGTAGAGGATGGTGAAGAATTGGAGGAAGGTGCACAGGACGGTGAAGAATTAGAAGAAGGTGTAGACGACGGAGAATTGGAGGAAGTTGTAGACGACGGTGAAGAATTGTAGGAAGTTGTAGACGACAGTGAAGAATTGTAGGAAGTTGTAGACGACGGTGAAAAATTGGAGGAAGGTGTAGACGACGGTGAAGAATTGGAGGAAGGTGTAGACGACGGTGAAGAATTGGAGGAAGTTCTAGACGACGGTGAAGAATTGGAGGAAGTTCTAGACGACGGTGAAGAATTGGAGGAAGTTCTAGACGACGGTGAAGAATTGGAGGAAGTTCTAGACGACGGTGAAGAATTGGAAGAAGTTGTAGACGACGGTGAAGAATTGGAGGAAGATGTAGACGACGTTGAAGAATTGGAGGAAGGTGTAGACGATGGTGAAGAATTGGAGGAAGTTATAGAGGACGGTGAAGAATTTGAAAGGTGAAGAGTATGAATTAGATGAAGATGGAGAGGACAATAAAGTGTTGGAGAAAAGTGTAGAATACGATGAAAAATTGGAGGAATGTGCAGAGGACAATGAAGAATTAGAAAAAATTAAGAGAGCAAAGATAAAGTAGTTGAAGGTAAAGAGGACGAAGGACGAATAAGAATAAGGTAAGGAAATGAGACAGAGAACATGGAAAGAGGAAGATTATGCAGTAGGCCTAGAGTTAGAAGTGAAAGTTAGACTGGAAAGAAGGAGAATGAGAAAGTATGCTGGAAGGAAATACAATTTTTTCTTCGTGCATTAGGTTATGAATGGCACAAAAATATACGGAAAAGTATTTTTAGACGATTTGCTTCTCATTTTTACGTGGTGAGATCGAGAATGCAAACAACACTTGGCATTTATTTACAAGTGCAAAGTAAACGCCTGTCCATCCTCGGAGTTGGCAGATTCTCAACTGTTTTCTGTCAGACAGACGGCCAACTTAAACCTTTCCACGCTGTCTCCTGTTCTCCTGTCAGGAACAGACTGACGGCAGATATCAACATGGCTCCTGCAACTTTTTGTCTGAGGCAAAACATCACACTTTTCTCTTCTAAATATAAAAAGAATCTTTGTGCGGACTTTGTACAAAACAGCTACTGTGCGAGTTTGCCTGGTAATATAAGGGTTCTTTATTATTCGGGCACACACTAGTTACACATGTTCATGTACCAAGCGAAATTGGATCACTGGTGGAATTAAAATTCATGGAAAGTGAAAGTATTTGGGGACGAAACCTGATAATTTGTAGGACAGAAGAAAACTTATCGAGGGGAATCTTTTGAACTACACTTTTTATACCTCATGATACTCCATGAAACGTGGAACATATTTAATTATTTCTGTGGTACATTGCGATGTAGTTGTCTATGTTTTTAATAACGACTAAGTTGTTCATATGTAAGGAACATGTCATCAGTTACTTTTCTGGTTTTCTATATAACAAAATGTATTCAAGTACTAGTCGACCTGGTTGGCGAGTTGATATAACGCTGGCCTTCTATGCCCAAGGTTGCGGGTTCGATCCCGGGCCAGATCGATGGCATTTAAATGTGTTAAATGCGACAGGCTCATGTCAGTAGATTTACTGGCATGTAAAAGAACTCCTGCGGGACAAAATTCCGGAGATATAACCTCTGCAGTTGCGAGCGTCATTAAATAAAACATAACATTTTTTTTTAAGTACTAAGTTTGAAAACTGTTCATATTATAGATGAACAAAACTAACTGCCGCTCTCGCTCGCTGTGTTCGTTGCATTTGTCTTTCGAGTCTCGTATCGTCATTCTCGTGCGCTTCGAGTCTCGCTCATCATTCTCGAAATAGCATTTGGTCGGCGTGGAAAGACTTCGTAACTTTGAATAACATACATCATTGAAATAAATAACATTATAAATGTTTAAATGAGACAAAAAGACAAACAGAATAGTATCTTAGTTATCAAAATGTTCTGGCTCTATTATATTATTACCTATGGTTATATAAATAAAAAAAAACAATTTTCAAATACATTTGCATTTCTAAGAAACATAAAACATGACGTTAATATTTTTTTACTTGAGATTGCGCACTTGATCTCAAACATATGAAAAGAAAATTCCTAGCCTTATAATAAGGGCCTAGTAATTAAATAAAGACTGGGGAACGGACTATTATACACTGAAAGGCAGAGGTGATGTTTCAAATAGGCTACTGGATTGTTTATACTTATATAACAGTTGCCAAAGTAGATAAAAGTTCAATCTGGTATGAACAACTGTAGCGATTCAAGGCTGCTTGACGTTCGACAATTGATCGCTCCCAAAGTCCGGAAATCTTGAAACACTCACAAGCAGTCTTCATGTTCAACGACGCGACGTTTGCAACATTGTCGTGTGGGTTTTCGGCTTTGCGGGCGCCGTTAGTCTTGCTTTCTCGGTCGTTGTTCAACTCTAGTTCACATATTGTAATAGTTGCGAAACTTGAGTTATTACATCAGTTCTTAAATTTGAAAGATCAAAGGAAGTGCCGCTTATACATATTAGCCGTTCAGAGCAGAAGTGGTGTAAGTCAAAAATGGGTAATGAGGGTTAAAGTAAACATTCTGTAAAATACAGCCCAAAGTAGCAATTAATATTCAACTTATTTAAACTATTAGTAGTCATTGGATAGCATAAAAGACATATTAATTGTTACTTTGCGCTGTATTTTACAGACTTTTTACTTTAAACCTCATTATCTAATTTTGACTTACACCACTTCTGCTCTGAACGGCTTATATATTGAACTAATTAGTAGAACATTAAAATATTAATAGGTATTTAAGAATGATTGTCCTAAAATATGAAACATCTGGAACATTTCGGAAAACTTTTATGTGAAACGTTTATATTTGACCTACAATATGAAAAACATTGTAACGTGTTGACATGAAATATTATTATATAAACTGTCACATCACTCGTAGTACGATAGAAGACAAAAGTAATATTTTACTTTTTTTTTTTTCATAACAGAAAGTTGCGTTTCCTCGGATCAAATTCATGCACATTTGAAGGACAAAACTAAATTATTTCAATAATTTATTATCATAATACACTGCTCTCTTAAATTGAGTGGGGATATTGGGAATTCAATCAATGGCTTTCCCGAAACACGCTATGAAATGTTACATATAAAGCAACCAGAGCAACCATTAACTGATGATGTATAAAATATAATATAATATTTTGACTACAATAAACATTCGAACATTATATCGATTTATGCAAGTTGTCCGGTCTGTTATCACCAAATATGTCAAACATATCCTATACCACATTCGTCCGTGTGCAACTATAAATTTGTAATTACAATTCACAGAATCCACAATTTAGAAAAGGAGACCATCAAACAAATTAAATTTGATAGATTCTGTCACTAAGAAGAGCCATTAAATAAAGCCCTATTAAAATAATGCCATCTCGCAATTGCTTTTCTTCTTTGAAAGTCGGCTTCAGATTTCCTGAAGGAAATTTTAGTTAGAAATATATGCAAGATAATCACTTTCAAGTGTTAATTTTATAAACTAAGTTTCTAAATACCTAGTTGACTAGTTTCAGCTTAGTGGTAGCCATCTTCAGCAGCGTATGCAAATTCCGGACAAAAATACGTTTCTTGTCTTTGGCATCGTTGTGAGGTAGCGAAAGGTACATGTAAATTCCGGAATGAATATACCCGAAGAAGTTACTGGAGGAAAAGAGTGGAGGTAAACAAATGAAGAGCACAGAGCCGTTCACTCATCAACTGTTCATAAGAGTTGAAAAGTTCATTCCTAGTTGGTTCATTTCGTATAGGCTACATCCGTCTACTGGACACCACGATAAATGCAACTGTTGTAACTAGAATTTACCGACATCACAGCCATGAAATTTCTGTTAACGTTAGCATACCTAACCTAACCTAAGTCAGTAATATAGCTAAACAATAGTAAAACAAGTTTAATCGCACCAGGTTTCCGACTAAATCTGTCAGTCCTAAATATTTGAATGTAGGAAGGGTCTTGTTAACCTAGCTTCAGCCCCTCCCCACCATTTTGAAAACTTTTTTCCCCTACTCCGCAATTTACGTCATCAGTTTGCTCCGCAATTTACATACGAAATTAACGACACACCTAATCTTATTCCGGAATCTACAAACTCCGATCTTTAGAAGTAGTGAGGTCCTTCCTTCCTACCTTCCTTCCCTTTGCTTCAATTTTTTCTGGATGGTGCGTTTGTGTTAGACAATGTGGAGTCTTTCTGAAATCCAGTTGTGCATTGAGGATTTGTTGTGGGCGTGTTTTTTGTAATTTTAGTGATTAACTCCATATTTTCCTCTTTATAAAAGTAAACTGGGCAGATTTTATAATTTCAAATCTCTCTCGTAGGACGCAGATAGCTTAAGTGTTTTAAATTGGGCAAGACCCGCCCTTGAGCGCCGAAGGGGGAAAAGCCTTGGCTCGTGGACCAGGATTCTGATGTCTGGGTGGCTGTAACACACCCTGATACTGTGTTAATGGGCGTGATGGGGCGAAGGCTTTCAGACCGTCGCAAACAATGCTACGGCGTTCACCGGAAGGAAAGATCCATATCGTGTCACGCCCTCTTATCCTGGTACTGTCAACCAACTGGACACTTCAAGCTCGCACTACGGAAGGGATATGGAACGTGATGCGAGTTTTCTTACATTTTCTCATTTTGCGAAATACAGTGGCAGTACTGTCGTCATCTTCAAATGATTAGCTTGTAGTGCTCGTTTCGTGCTCTTCCGACCGTTTTGAAACATTACTTAGGCAAAATCGTATTTCTTCATGTGTTCTACGCCTAGCAATATAAGTAACGCAGTACTACTTGGCAAGTGGAATTTTCACAAAATTTTAATACAGAACTTATAACGAGTTATACATATTTGTTTATTTAAATATTTATTTACTTGTTAATTTCATTATTTAATGACGCATTTATTTACGTGTTTATTTATTTACATATTTATTTATTTATTGTTATCGCCAAGCTTAGACGACCTCACTCACAGCACTCTGCTGACTCGTGTCTTACCCAAAACATAATAAATCATACCGTGCATGCCTGTTAGTTATGCAGCGTTGTCACATTATAACTCTGAATTAGCCCAGCCGCTGGGCTGAGACAAGTACGATATATATATATATATATATATATATATATATATATATATATATATATATATATATATATATATTTTTAACAGAGAAGTCAGTAGCTGTTTTTTGCTGCAAGATAAGCTGACCTCTCTACTCGGGCTGAGGCCGTTTATGTTTGGCAACGCTGTTATAAAGCAATTCAGTTGTCGGACGCTGCCAACTGCATAACATAAACATCGAGAGTATGTTGATTTGACTTCTTTGACTTCTTTCCTCTGAGCTGGGGTCGTCTAAGTTTGGCGAATACAATACTTACTTATTAACTTACTGACATTTATTTATTTGTTTATTTGTTTACTTAACTAGCCCTACCCGTGCACTCCGCTGCATCCGTTAGAAATAAATATGAAGTAATTACATAATTAAAATAGGGCATTTGATCCAGGGAACATTCGTGTTTTATAGAAGGATAAATCGTTTATTATGTTACTTAATTTAAATTGTATTTAAAAAATTAAAATGCGATCGTTTTGTTCCAGAGAGCATTCATTTGGTCATAAAATTATTTTAGGAAATACAGGAAACGAATGTACAGAATAGCCTATCAAGTTTTCTGTGAATAAGAAGCTATTTTAATCTTACCTGTCCTCAATTCACTCAGAAGTTACAGTAATAACATTATAGCATTATGTCCATCTAGAGAAACTACACTTTCCAATGATGAAATAATAATTAATTATACAAATCTGTTAATTGAGCTTCCGATATTGCTTCATACAAACACAGAAACATTCTCTGTAGATTATGTTTCATAGCTTTCGATTGTTGTTGTCCAAGGCCCCTTATAGACGAAGTCATTTGTTTTTTATTTCATTACACCGCCTTAGATGGCGTTGTTATTGTAATTTTGAAACTCATTTATCTCATTAAATATCAGTCCTATCAAAAATTTTCAAAGAATAAAACTTATCGGAAATCATTTTTAAAGAAACGTGTGCTATGTAACATATTTCACAAAAGTCAATAATAAGAGAGATATTTAGATTTATTTAATTCAGGCCCCCTTATAACCCACCTTTTAAATAAAGTATTTTGAATATCATATAGCCTATAATCTAAGTTACAACAAAATTAATTTATATTCCAATTTTCATCGAAATCCGTTCAGCCGTTATTGCCTGAAAAGGTAACAACATCCAGACAGACAGACAGACAGACAGTCAGACATGCAAACAAAAATTTCAAAAAAGGGATTTTCGGTTTCAGGATGGTTAATTATACATGTTAACACCAATTATTTGTGGTAAATCGAAATTTACCAGAAAAATTTCGGCTACAGATTTATTATTAGTATAGATTATAGAAACGTTCACTGGCTAAAAGCTCATCAAAGCAGTTATTGACATAGGCCTAAATATGGCCTACTGTAAATGAAGAATTTTATTTAAGAATGGCTGTCATTAAAGTTAGGATATCCAAACCTTTAACATTGTAAATAAATAAAATAAAAAAAAACATAAAAGAGAGATGTGCCTTGTAACGAATCACTATTGACAAAAAACAGCAATTTAATATCTAAATCGGTAATAAATTGTGGGAGACCTTAATTTCTAGGAGGACAAACATAAGGAAAAAAAAAGAGCTAATCTTGGAAAAAGTTAAGCTGAATGTACTTTGACATGAATTACAGACCGATTATTTAGTTCTGACAGTTTAGCGACGCGAAAGAGGGGAAGTAATAGGAGTAGTGGGGAGAATTCCGGAGTAGAGATAGAGCGAGCGGTCAGTAAAGAAATGCAGTACGTCTTAACTGTACTGGAAACACACCGTTCTACCGCATGCGAGATATCCGATCACTCTGAATGCAAGCGACTGACTAACCTGAACACCCCTTGGCGTAATTTAATGGACTCGCCTGATCCAGGCGCACATTGTCGATGACTGTCAGGACTAAATATTCGCACTGTACATTATAAATTTGATTTCTAAATATTTTTTTCGTAGGTCTGCCGGAAAATAGATTGAGTTACTCTCTTTATAAATTTGAAGTTGCTTAATATTTTAATTAATGGTTAGTTCATATGAAGTACATTTCTCGATTTTTGGGGTATAGAATGAAATCAATTTATTTCAGTGGAATAAATATACAGACCGTAAGTAATGCAATTAATTTAAGGGTATTTCTTGAGGTATTTCATACAAAATAGTTAAATACAATTTTGTTCGTTTTTGCTTCCTTATCGAGATAATTATTTTATATGAAGTAATATTATGTCATAACGTGTTTTGGGAAAGCCATTGATTTAATTACGAATAGGGCAAACGTTGGTAATATTGTGATATGAATAATATTGTGATATTTATTTTTGAGAATGTATTATAATTTTACTGAACGGGATTAAGATCGGTCCTTTGCGTCAACGTATTAAGGGAATGTTCGTGGACAAGTTGCTGCACAAAACCGGTCCTTCTCTCGAAAAATTGTAATAAATTCTCAAAAAGAACTTTACGCTATGCTAAGTCAATTTCTAAGAAAACTTTCTTGTCAACAGTCAATAATCATAAAACTGCACTGCTAACTCCACCAGGTGTCCATATCTAGAAGCCGGACCCTATTTTTATATACATTTTTTGTTATATTTGACCTCAGGCGGTATACCTTCGTGCATCACCAGGGGCAGGTATTTATGGAGTGTAATTTTATCATTTGCATTTATTAATATTTGTGCCGGCTGAGATTGTTGGAGATTTATTTACACTCTTTGCGGAGATTAATGTAAATTTTGGAAAATACAATTATTTTGGAATTGGAGTATTAACTCAGTATGAATAATACCGTACTTTCCAAATAATTAACATTAAAGGTTCGTTGGATTCTGGTGAAGGTGTGATATGGCCAAAAGACAATATTTGTTTGATTGAGACTTTATTTAACATACATGCCTTAAAAACGAAAAAAAACCTTGCAGCCCTCAAATTAACACTTTCAAATTATTAGTGAAACGTTGAATTCTCCGTATTTTGAGTTCACTAACGTAATCAGAACACCTGGAATACCATGTAATGTAGCCTACTTGGATATGTAACAAATTCAAGTGAAAAAAATCCGAAAAAAAACTCAGAATATGAAATTCGCCATGAAACGACGCAATAGTAAATAATTCGTGAATGTGTTCATATTTTGCTATTAGAACTCTGTTTCGCGATTTGTCGCGATTGTTTTATCCGCATATTATTAATCAGAAACACCTAATTCGTAAATATTAGTAAAACTGTGTTGTATAGGCCTATCTATTATTTAATTTATTTAATGTTATTTATTTTACTAGCTAGCTAATGAATACAAATTAAATTTATAAAACAAAAATGTTTCTAGCCACTACCGTAAGAGCCAGGCTCGTGTACGGTGTGGTCTTAGCCAATAATAGGCCTATAACATAAAATTTACAAATACAGTTTACTAAATACAGTAAGTAACTTAATTCAAACCAATAAATAACACACAAGAGAAAAAAAGAAAGGAAGAAAGAAAGAAAAAAATAAGAAAGAGAAAAAGAGAGAAAAAAATACATTTAATATAAATTGACAATCAGACAGAAGCCAGTGATATTCAATAAAAACATGAATGTAGTCGACACAAATAAAAGGTAAGAAAAATACATTTGTTAATATTATATATCATGAATAATTTTATAAATTTCTTTTTTGAAAGCTTCAATTTTAGAATATTTAAAATTTGGAAAATGGTTTGTAATTTTATTATGAAGTCTTGGGCCGAAACTAGCACCATGTTTAAGAGCTGCACTTGTATGACATTTAGGCTCAATTAATGGGGAAGTAGACTTTTGTCTTCGAGTACGATATTCATGTCGATTAGATTTATGTTTTACTCCGTATTTGATTTCTGTGGTAGTAAGTTAGTAAACTATATTTATAAATTTCTTCAATAGTTAATGCATTAAAATCTGTATAAATTAAATTTGTTGGCTAATCCATATTTTTGGTCAGACATATTTTCATTAATCCTCTGTGTAATAAAATTAATGGATTAAGTACAGATGATGCTACTCCACCCCATTTTATTATATCATATTGTATTATTGATTGTACCAAAGCTAAAAATATTATTCTCAATGCCTCCTTAGTGATAAAATTTCGAAGTATCACGAATTTATAAATTGTCTTTCTTATACTTGTCCACGTGAACGTAAATGCAGGTCTATAATAATTCCTAAATATTTAACTTGTGTGGAAGGTGTTAGATGTGGGCAATTACAATAATTATTTAATTCATTACATGAAATATTATGTATTACTAAGTGATAATTATTCATAGGTGGAGGTAAACCTTTCGTTGTTAAAGAAAATGGAATATAGGTAGTTTTATTAGTGTCGTGAGTTTCGCGATCTCCATAAATACCCGGCCCTGTGCATCACTCTGTATAATTAGAAAGTCACGTGAATAATTTCGAATTTCAATTCCCATTACTTTGTAAGCAGAATTAATAATTGTTGTATTGTGGTGTTTTAAAGCTGGAATATTGTTGTAATGTAGTGTTTTAAAGCTGGAGTATTGTTGTAATGTGGTGTTTTAAAGCTGGAGAATGGTGTTTTAAAGCTGGAGTATTGTTGTAATGTGGTGTTTTAAAGCTGGAGAATTGTTGTAATGTGTGTTTTAAAGCTGGAGTATTGTTGTAATGTGGTGTTTTAAAGCTGGAGAATTGTTGTAATGTGGTGTTTTAAAGCTGGAGTATTGTTGTAATGTGGTGTTTTAAAGCTGGAGAATTGTTGTAATGTGGTGTTTTAAAGCTAGAGTATTGTTGTAACGTGGTGTTTTTAAAGCTGGAATTGTTGTAATGTGGTGTTTTAAAGCTGGAGTATTGTTGTAATGTGGTGTTTTAAAGCTGGAGTATTGTTGTAATGTGGTGTTTTAAAGCTGGAGTATTATTGTTTTGGGTGAGACTGCTAGTGTCTTGGAATTGGCATCACGCTGATTAAGTACACATGTGGTGGTGGTGGTGGTGGTAATAAGATTGTAACTCGTTTTATGTATCTGTGATTACAGCTTATTCATATGCTTATAAAATTGTTGTAATGAGGTTCAGTTAGAGCTTTAATATCAAAGTGACAAGGTTAAACAATAGATCATAGCAAGTAGAATGTTTAAAAGCAGGCGGAGAGAAACGAAATGAGGCCTGGAAATAATTTACATTGAATTGGTGATCAAGCTTGGACTATCAAACAAGCCGTGCCTTATGTCTCTGCCAGCTAGATGAAAGCCAGAGTTTTGTGTCTGAGTCCAGGATAGCTGTATGGTGTCATCTGCAGAAATACGGATGATAATATATCTACTACAGTTTAGATTGTAGGTGCGAAGAAAGTGCAAAAACAGGAAAAGGGAGAGAATTAAACCGATAAAAGGGTGCAAACATAAAAGCGACAGTTCACAGGAACTGAGTGGAGTATGGTTAGGATTGAAGAGAAACCACAGACAAAAATAATTTGAACAACGGAAAGATGGGGCGAGTAAGAAAGTAGAGTAGAAAGAAAGTGAAAGGGATAACATGTGGCGAAAAGATGAACAAGAATAAGAAGAAGCTGAGAGCAAATAAAATGGGGATTATGGGTAATACAAAATAAATGCGAAATGATAAATAAAAGTGACATAGAATATTTAAAGCCCAATTATCAGATGATTTCATTTTTATTTTTACGGATTATTTTTCTTACGTTGTGATTAACTGCGCTACACCACCAATGTTAAATTATCTTATTTAATGATTCATTATCTCAGGAATGGAAAGAGAGCAGTTTGGCTTCAGGAATGGAAAAGGTACGAGAGATGGAATTGGACTGCTAAGAACAATCGCGAAAGATATCTAGGGAAGAATAAAAATAATATAAATAATAATAATGATTTATTTTAGCTGGCAGAGTTAAGGCCGTAAGGCCTTCTCTTCCACTCAACCAGCAAAAAGTGTATATACATATGCATGAACTTACAAAGAATTCAACAATTTGATTTAGATGAGAGTTACATGTATATAAGAGTTATTTACAAATTAAACAACAAAATACTATGAACTATTAATTAAACACTGAAATAAACTGTGTAGCAGAATTAAACTAAAATACATAGGATGTTAATATATTTCAAATAATATTAGATAATAGAAAGAGATTATTATGAGACAATTAAAATACAGCACAATCAGGATGATGTCTAAAGAAAAAAGTAACAATGTAGTCAGTGATATTTTAAATCAGTATGATTGGAGTGAAATGCTAATAAGGTTATCTTTTAAGCTGTTCTTAAAGGTGTTTGTTGTCTTGCAGCCCCTAATACTTTGTGACAAGGAATTCCATTGACGCGAGGTGGATATTGTAAAAGATGATAAATAACAAGATGTTCTATGAAGAGGAAGTGTATGTAATATTTGTGGACCTAGAAAAGGCTTTTGACACAGTGGATTGGAATAAACTGATGGGGATCCTAAAGAAAATCGGCGTGGATTGCAAAAAGAGAAGACTGTTCAGTAATCTTTATATGAAGCAACGAGTCAAAGTCATGATAGCAGAAGAAATGTCAGAAGGAAGTGAAATAGAGAGAGGATGTCCCTTATCACGTACCCTGTTCAACATCTACTTGGAGGATTTAGTAAAGAACTGCTTTCAGAACATGGGAGGAGTAATAGTAGGAGGCAGAAGAATAAAATGCATGAGATTTGCTGATGATATGGCTTTGTTAGCAGAAGAGTATATAATACTAAGAGATAGGCTATGTTACAGGAGCTAAATGACAGCTGTGAATAGAATGGGATAAAGATAAATGCAAATAAGATGAAGATCATGGTCATAGGAAGAAAAATAAACGAGGTAAATTTGCGAATTCTAAATGACGTAGTAGGGCAAATGGACAGCTTCAAATACTTGGGGTGTACTATAAGCAGTAACATGAGCTGCTTCCAGGAAGTCAAAAGGAGGATAGCAATGACCAAGGAAGCTTTTAATAGAAAAAGAAGCATCTTCTGCGGACTTCTGGAGAAAGAACTAATGCAGAGACTAGTGAAGTGCTTTGTATGAAATGTGGCATTGTATGCGGCAGAAACGTGGACATTATGACGAAGTGAAGAGAAGCGAACAGAAGCATTTGAAATGTGGATTTGTAGAAGAATGGAAAGTGTGAAGTGGACAGACATAATAAGAAATGAACCTGTGCTGGAAATAGTGGGTGAAGAAATAATGATGCTGAAACTGTTCAGGAAGAGGAAAAGAAGAAACTGCCTGCTGAAGTATGCACTGGAAGGAATGGTGAACGGGAGAAGAGTTCGGGGCAGAAGAAGATATCAGGTGATAGACGACATTAAAATGTATGGATCATATGTGGAGAGTAAGAGGAAGGCAGAAAATATAAAAGATTCGAGAATGCTGGGTTTGCAGTGTAGGACCTGCCCTTTGGGAAGAAAACTGTGAATGAATGCCTAGGTTTTTTTTACCGATTCACTGAATGGAATTTCGTTGCCATTTATTTGAAGTTGAATTGTGACCTAGCCACTGTCTCCACTTGGGTGGCCAATTTCGGACTCGCACTTAATCCAAGTAAGACTCAAGCTATAATTATTGGACATAAGCGTTTAGTTAACTCTCTTAATAACAGTAATCTTTCAGTTCTTACACTTAACAACACGCTAATCCCTTATTCATCTGTCGTAAAAAATCTTGGCTTCTTTTTCGATAATAATTTAAATTGGAATTTTCAAGTTAAAGAAACGATAAAAAAATCTGTTCCTCCATTCACTGTTTGAGTCGCTTAAGAAACTTCTTGCCCCAGCAACTAAAACTTACCCTAGTACAAACCCTAGTAATGCCGCATTTCGATTATTGTGACGTTTTGTTAAGTGACCTAAGTTCTGAACTGTCAGTCAAGTTACAGCGAGTTCAGAATATGTGCGTCAGATACGTGTGCAACATCCGGCGATATGATCATATATCACCGTCCTTCGCAATTCTTTCGTGGCTCCGACTTAAACAACGTACAGTAGAACTTTACACTCTTTGTCTTTACTCTTTCGAATTCTGCACACTTCAACACCAAATTACCTTTCGTCTCGTTTCTCTTATCTATAGTCCTACTCTAACCACGACGTAAATACCAGATCACTTATCTATGGGGCGTTAAGTAAGCCTCTTCATAGAACATCTCGTTATTCATCATCTTTTACAGTATCCACCTCGCGACAATGGAATTCCCTGTCACAAAGTATTAGGAGCTGCAAGACAATAAACACTTTTAAAAACAGCTTAAAAGATAACCTTCTTAGCATTTAACTCCAATCATACTGACTTAAACTGTCACTGTCTACATTGTTACTTCTTTCTTTAGACATCATCCTGATTAGTGCTGTATTTTCAAAATTGTCTCATAATAATCTCTTTCTATTATCTAACATCATCTATACTAATAATAAATCTGTAGCCGAAATTTTTCTGGTAGTTTTCGATTTTCTAAAAATAATTGGTCCTGACATATATAATTAATCTCCCTAAAACCGAAAATAGCTTTTTTGAAATTTTTGTATGTCTGTCTGTCTGTCTGTATGTTTGTTACCTTTTCACGCGATAATGGCTGAACGGATTTCGATGAAAATTGGAATATAAATTAAGTTCGTTATAACTTAGATTTTAGGCTATATGGCATTCAAAATACATTATTTAAAAGGGGGGTTATAAGGGGGCCTGAATTAAATAAATCGAAATATCTCGCTTATTATTGATTTTTGTGAAAAATGTTACATAACAAAAGTTTCTTCAAAAATAATTTCCGATAAGTTTTATTCCTTGAAAAATTTTGATAGGACTGATATTTAATGAGATAAATGAGTTTTAAAATTAAAATAACTGTCATCTAAGGCCGTGTAATGAATTAAAAAAAAAATTACTTCGTCTATAAGGGGCCTTGGACAACAACAATCGAAAGCTATGAAAGATAGCCTACAGATAATGTTTCTGTGTTTGTATGAAGTAATATCTTAAGCTAAAGTAACCGATTTCTATAATTAATTATTAATTCACCATTGGAAAGTGTAGTTTCTCTAGATGGACATAGTGCTATAATGTTATTACTGTAACTTCTGAGTGAATCGAGGACAGGTAAGATTAAAATAGCTTCTTATGCACAGAAAACTGGATAGGCTATTCTGTACATTCGTTTCCTGTATTTCCTAAAATAATTTTTATGACCAAATGAGTGGTGTCTGGATCAAAATGATCGCATTTTAATTATGCAAATACAATTTCAATTAACATAATAAACGATTTATCCTTATATCAAACACGAATGTTCCCTGGATCAAATGTCCTATTTTAATTATGTAATTACTTAATATTTATTTCTAACGGGTGCAGCGGAGCGCACGGGTACGGCTAGTTTTAAATATATTAACATTCTATGTATTTTAGCTTAATTCTGCTACATAGTTTGTATACATGTAGCTCTTATCTAAATCAAATTGTTGAATTCTTTGCAAGTTCATACATATGTATGTATTGTATGTATACTTTTTGCTGGTTGAGTGGAAGAGAAGGCCTTACGGCCTTAATTCTGCTAGCTAAAATAAATCATTGATATTATTATTATTATTATTATTATTATTATTATTATTATTATTATTATTATTATTATTATTATTATTTGAATGAGAGGAGGATTTGGTATGATAAAAGTGTTATAACAAACGTGGATGGCCCACAGCTAATGTCTGTGACTTTTCTGGTTTTAGTTTAAGTCGAAATTTGCGTGTCCCTGTAGAAATTCAGTCGGGTTCGTCATTAATTTTAGTTATTGCGTCAGAGTGGAAACAGTAACTGATATAAATACAGAAAGGAAGGACGGAAAGTATGAATGAACGAAATGGGGATGACTGTGGCGCTGCTATCGAGCGCTGAAGTCACGTGACGTGTTAATCACGATTTGGAAGCCGCAGAACGCAATCATGTGGATGTGCTGGAATCTTGCTCAGAGCTCTTTGACAGTGCACAAAGAGGATTCGATATAGGCACCCCGACGGGCACGTGTGTGCTGCCGACGTCCACGCAGCGTCATCACAGGCGTCGGTCCGTCTCGATACCTGCAGCTGTTAAGTAATCAACTGATCTGCCAGCACATTTCAGATAATCGCCCTTGGCAGGGTGTCCACGTGCTATACGAAACAAGATGATAACGAATATCAGTATGATGATGGTTAGGCCTCGGAAAACAGCACAGAAACATGAGCTATAAAATGGCCTTAAATTTATGAAAATATGACGTTAAAATTAATATATATATATATATATATATATATATATATATATATGATTTTAATAGTAAAATACAAACAAAACAATATACAGTGAAACCTCTCCTTGAGGACACCCCCAAGATACGGACACTCCTCAAATACGGACAGATTTTTATTTATTTTTTTTTTTAGTAGGTTATTTTACGACGCTTTATCAACATCTCAGGTTATTTAGCGTCTGAATGAAATGAAGGTGATAATGCCAGTGAAATGAGTCCGGGGTCCAGCACAGAAAGTTACCCAGCATTTGCTCATATTGGGTTGAGGGAAAACCCCGGAAAAAACCTCAACCAGGTAACTTGCCCCGACCGGGAATCGAACCCGGGCCACCTGGTTTCGCGGCCAGACGCGCTAACCGTTACTCCACAGGTGTGGACTACAGATTTTTTATGTCCCAACTGAAATAATATAGAAATAATGACAAATTTAACTCTCGTTTATGGACACTCTCAGACACGGACACGGACAGCTGTTTCTCAATCCTCAAGTTTGCTTTACCTCCTGACTGCGGACAGAACATGGTTTTCAAGACCTAATGTGTTACAGAAATGGAAAATTTAGTTTTGAGAACTATACAGAAATTCCTTAACATGAAAGAAGACAATAAGGGTCTTGTAGGCTACCACTAGCCCAGCCGGCTACCCCTTGTTAGCTGAAAGTGGGTGGATAAACAGAATAATAAGATTTAACCTGTCTGATGGGTCCAAGATTTCCGCGATCGTGAAATTGTATTCGACACATGATTGGGTTAGTAGGATTATTCTCTTCACTTCAATCAGTTGACATGGCACCTGAACGTAAAGGTTCAGTTGAAAATTGTAAATTACAGTACTGCATAACTGTGGACCTAGAATAAAATTGCATGGCACACTACTGTATTTTCCTTTTTCGGTCTTATCTACTTTAGTTCAACGTTGTAAAGATTTTACTGTAGTACAGTATGCTGTATTTTGAATTAAACTACAGTAATACATTTCATTTAAAGCATGAAGGGATATATAATGCATATTATAAATTTACTGTTAGATTGGGGAGCCTCCCTCCCAATAAAGGACACCTCCCAGATGCGGACAGATTGTTACGTCCCTTCGATGTCCGTAAATGAGAGGTTTCACTGTATTTCCATCTGTGGAAAACACATCGTAACCAAACTCAGTCACTAACTGTCGCAAAAAAAAATATATATTTTGTCTGTTTGTTTCACTTTCGGCATTTTTACTTCTTCATTTGTGAGATACAATATTCTGACTGCGGGTACTGCGGCTGCAGTATTTGTTCTGTTGCGTTGAATGGGAGGAAGCACGTAACGCACATGATGAGAAGTCAAGGCTGATGCTACCATAAGGGAAAATTCCTGGAAGACGCAATCGAATTGCGTAAACAATCTGCAGCAGTATATTATTGCGATGTACCGAAGTACGTATGATATTTCCGTGCAGGAATTCTGCGTTATCATAAGATGAAGGATCGGTGGAGCGGAGAAACATTCTCTCCGGCACCGGGATTCGAACCCAGGTTTTCAGCTCTACGTACTGACGCTCTATCCATTAAGCCACACTGGATTCTAATTCCGATACCGGATTGAATCCTCTCAGTTTAAGCTCCACCTCTTAGTTTCCCTTACAATCACTTAGGGCCATATTCATAGACATTCTTAGCGCGGGCTTCCGGTGGATGATCAGCGAATAAACGTTTTGCGTATTCGTAAACCAGTGTTACCGATATTATATATGATATGATATGATATGATATGATATGATATGATATGATATGATATGATATGATATGATATGATATGATATGATATGACATATGATATGATATATATATGATATGATATGATATGATATGATATGATATGATATGATATGATATGATATGATATGATATGATATGAAAGACGGCGCTCATTCCGTCGAACTCGGCCACTTAGTTACTCGTAATGAGTGCACCTCTGCACATTAGTGTGTTGGACATTGTGCACTGTTACACATCTGTGACAGTGCATGAGGGTTGTCCACTAAAAAACACTGCAGAGTGATAAAATGCTATTCATTGCAATACAATCCAATGCACTAGAATACATTTATATCCATAGCAGTGCAATAAGAGGCAGTGGAATGCAAGTAACTTGAACTTGTGGTAGAATACAATGAAGTAGGATGCAGTGAGCAATAGTAGAATGCAGTGCAGTGAGGTGCAGTAGAATGCAATGCAACAAGCTACAGTAGAATGCAGTGGAGTGTGGTGCAGTGCAATGTAATCTAACAAGCTATAGTAGAATTCAATGCTGTAAGATGCAGTGAAATGCAATACAGTAAGCGATAGTAGAAAGCAGTGCAGTGAGATGCAGTATGAAGTAATGCAACAAACTATAGTAGAATGCAGTGCAGCAAGATACAATAGAATGCAAACTATAGTAAACTATAGTAAAATGCAGAAGATGCAGTAGAATGCAATGCAACAAGCTATAGTAGAATGGAGTGCAGTAAGATGAAGTGAAATGCAATGCAATAAGCTATAGTAGAATGCAGTGCAGTAAGATGAAGTGAAATGCAATGCAATAAGCTATAGTAGAATGCAGTGCAGTAAGCTGCAGTGGAATGTAATATAATAAGTAATAGTAGAATGCAGTGCAGTAAGATAAAGTGAAATCCAATGCAATAAGCTATAGTAGAATGCAGTGCAGTAAGCTGCAGTGGAATGTAATGTAATAAGTAATAGTAGAATGCAGTGCAGTAAGCTGCATTGGAATGCAATGGAGTAAGCTATGGTAGAATGCAGTGCAATAAGTTATAGTAGAATGCAATGCAATAGGATGCAGTGGAATGCAATGCAGTGAAGTAAGATACAGTGGAATCCAGTGCAGTAAGATGTAGTAGAATGCAGTGCAATAAGTTATAGTATAATTTGAGAAGCTTTTGTCATCTAACCTGCTGTCAAAAAATCTTAAAGTTAGAATTTATAAAACAGTTATATTACCGGTTGTTCTGTATGGTTGTGAAACTTGGACTCTCACTTTGAGAGAGGAACAGAGATTAAGGGTGTTTGAGAATAAGGTTCTTAGGAAAATATTTGGGGCTAAGAGGGATGAAGTTACAGGAGAATGGAGAAAGTTACACAACGCAGAACTGCACGCATTGTATTCTTCACCTGACATAATTAGGAACATTAAATCCAGAAGTTTGAGATTTGCAGGGCATGTAGCACGTATGGGCGAATCCAGAAATGCATATAGAGTGTTAGTTGGGAGGCCGGCGGGGAAAAGACCTTTGGGGAGGCCAAGCCGTAGATGGGAAGATAATATTAAAATGGATTTCAGGGAGGTGGGATATGGTGATAGAGACTGGATTAATCTTGCTCAGGATAGGGATCAATGGCGGGCTTATGTGAGGGCGGCAATTAACCTGCGGGTTCCTTAAAAGCCAGTAAGTAAGTAAGAATGCTATGCAATAGGTTGTAGTGGAATGCAATGCAGTAAGCTATAGTAGAATGCATTGCGGTAAGATACAGTGGAATGCAATGCAATGCAGTAAGATACAGTGGAATTCTACGCAATAAGATGTAGTAGAATGCAGTGCAGTAAGTTATAGCAGAATGCTGTGCAATAGGATGCAGTGGAATGCAATAAGCTATAGTAGAATGCATTGCTGGAAGATAGAGTGGAATGAGATGGAATAAACTATAGTAGAAAGCAGTGCAAAAATACTGTATGTAATGTCCATCTTACGATGTTTGGTGAAGTATACACGTCCGTTGATGTGACTTATTAATGAATTTAAATACTATTATAGTCACAATCATGCCATGGTATGAAAGAAAAATTTCATAACCTCGAGCGGGAATCGAAACTGCGACTTCCTGTTCTCCGGTCAGGCGCTCTACCACTGAGCTATCGAGTTCGTCTCACGCCAAAGGCTTGGAATTATCCTTTCATAATGGCGACTCTGTTATAGAGTACTGTCCATAGCGTCTGATCTAGCCAGCACTGCTCCATCTTACGATGTTTGGAGACGTATACACGTCCGTTGATGTGATACCCCACAAGCAGTGCTGACTAGATCAGACGCTATGGACAGTACTCTATAACAGAGTCGCCATTATGAAAGGATAATTCCAAGCCTTTGGCGTGAGACGAACTCGATAGCTCAGTGGTAGAGCGCCTGACTGGAGAACAGGAAGTCGCAGGTTCGATTCCCGCTCGAGGTTGTGAAATTTTTCTTTCATACCATGGCATGATTGTGACTATAATAGTATTTAAATTCATTAATACTGTATGTAGTAGAATGCAGTGCTGTTAACATGCAGTGGCATGCAGGGCCGTAAGATTAGTAGAATACAGTGCAATAAGTATAGTATGGTATTGTGTTGTAATATAGTTTAATAATGTGAAATGAATGTAATACCTGACAGTGGTATTTCACTGTCTCTCTCACAGTGTCGAAATGTCAGAGGAAACATTTCGACGTGCGTTTCCCCATGTGTCGTTTGTTTGGAAAGGATGGCATCTGTCGTCTACTCGTTCTTCCTTTTTATCGACTCCACGTTGTAAATTTTACTTATGTACGTGCACACACGTATAATAGAGTATATGAATTTTACGTACATACACGACTAGGTCAGTTTTTGGTAATAAATGACATAATAATTTTCTTGTCATAGAATGGTGCTAACACAGGAACAGTTGCTTTGAAGATTGCATTTCTAGATCTTGGCGAGTTTCTGTGGATGCAGAAGGCGTTGGACTGCTCCCCAAACCGAAGAAGCCATCAATCACTTTTCACCCCTCCGGTTTTTAGCGAGGGTTGCATCTTGTTAGTGTTTCACCTGCAAGGGACGAAAGTGTCGTTCCTAATTGGATGTTCGGAAAAAAACTGCCGCATTCTTGTGGTTAGGGGATAGAAGGGGGCCTTGGCATGATTGAGTAGGCTGTCTTGTGCCATTGACAGGGCCTCCAAACTTGTGACCAACTGCCAATCAAATTATAGACACGAGAACACATGAACTTCTACTGAAGAATCAAGAGTTATATCATGTCATATATTGTACTATAATAAGACATTCGTAGTTTTTAGACATAATATAGCATAGCTTATATATTTCTTAATGAAGCACTAAGCACTAAGTTACTAGGATAATATTAAATTATGTACGTAGCAGCATCCATATATTACTTAGTAAAATACTAAGTAACCAAGATATCACTTAGTAGTATTAAATAACCACAGCATAACGAAGTAAAGCACTAAATATTCACGAAATTTTTTAATAAACAGAAGTAATTACACTATAAATTGCTTAGTGAAACACTAAATACTCACAATATTCTGTACTAAAACACAAAATAACCAGCGAAATTCCTTAATAAAACACGAAGTAACAGCGATATTGTTTAGTAAATCACGAAATAACAATGATATTGTTCAGTAAAACACGAAGTAATCACAATATTGTTTAGTAAAACACGAAATAATCATGATACTGTTCAGTAAAGCTCGAAGTAACCATGATGTTGCTTAATAATATTCAAAGTAGAGTCCTGCAAAACCGGTTGAAAACCGAAGAAACTTACATAGCGCTACTGAACGCCTGCCGTTATAGGCAGTATGCGAAGTAGATCAGCTTGCGTACTGCCTCAGTATTCGGTTTAACGAGTATTCGAGTTGATTCGATCTCTCTGTGGGTGGACAGCTCTGTCGTATAAAATGAAGATCACAGTGTACCATTCAGATATTATAGCTGCAGCGAAACCAGGTGGCCCGGGTTCGAATCCCGGTCGGGGCAAGTTACCTGGTTGAGGTTTTTTCCGGGGTTTTCCCTCAACCCAATACGAGCAAATGCTGGGTAACTTTCGGTGTTGGATCCCGGACTCATTTCACCGGCATTATCACCTTCATATCATTCAGACGCTAAATAACCTAGATGTTGATAGAGCGTCGTAAAATAACCCGATATTATAGCTGCGTATCGTCAAGAGGAACAAACAGCATACAGCGTGAAACTACAGACGTTGTAAAGCGTAAATTGCAGAAAAAACTTTCGGTATCCACAAATTACCAAGGTTCTAATTTTTGCTTACACTAGAAAACGGAATTCTAATATTACAATAATGACACACTTAAAAAAACAGTAAACTCAGTCAATAATAAAACTAAAACAAAAACAACTATATCTTCTAAAACATACTACAACCAATGCTTTTAGTATGTTTACTATGACTAGAGTCTAGCAACTAATTTTCGAGCAATCGAACACTCAATGAGTTGTCAATCATCTGGCCACTGTAGAAAAGTCGAACCACAGCTATGACAAATACTATCTATGACCCACTTTGACATGCTTGACCTAGGGAGACAGACCTGAGTTCGTTGACGTCTTACATCTGTATTACAAGAAGAAAAAGCAGTGTGCAACTAGCGGCGATGTTGCCAGACTGCTGAAACTTCCAACTCAATTTTCTAATAACCGTGCATTTAATCACAAAACGTAATATAGGTTTTCCATTCATTTAAGTGAACCTTATCGCCCCGTACAATCTGCAGGGTTATTTCACTTCTACCCTGTATATGAATAGCTACTGTTTTGGAGGAATGCATTTAGAGTTAATAATTATTTAATTTTATGTTTTGAGATTAATTGTAATTCTATTTTGGATTTATTTACTTATTATATCTCACATTATACATTATGCTTATTTGATTTTCTACATACTAAGTTGGTGGAAAGATGACCAAACAACTCTAGCCTCTCTAGTAACACTTGTGAAACGAATATTGGCCATTCCATGAATAAGAGTTTCCACCGAGCGTAACTTTAGACTAGTAAAACATATTTATTAATATATAAACACAAGAAGTCAGCTCTGATCATGTAGTCTATGATAATAGGCCCTAATAATAATTGTGAACATCAAATAGTTAATATTAGCACGTGTGTAATAAAATAGTTCTTTGAATGACACTTGTTTTCTCTGAAGTAGATCTTTTCTATACAGAATGATTTGTTTCTAAAACTTGCTATTCTTTTGTTATTCGTAGTTTAGAAATGTGTAAGTTATACTTATTTTGTACAGAACAACAACCATTGGGACCAAAGTAATCGTATTGTTGAAAATAACATTACTGTTTATCTTTTTAAATTGATTTCTTAATAAATAATATTGCAGCTGCTTAGAGTAATTAAAAAGCATGCAACTATTGTTTTAGAGGTAGGCCTGTACATTTTTTTTTAGTTTAAAGTACAAACGTCATAATGGACTGTATGTACTTATTTCCTATTTTGTTTTATAATGAATTGTAATTATATTTTTGAATATGTTTACATTATGATACTTCATATTATACATTACGTCTATTTCCTTCGATTGTCACTGTGTCCATTGTTCATTTATTTGTCACTAGTCAAATTACTGCAAGTTCGAAATACAAAAATAAATGTATTAAAATGTGAAATTATTTGTATTCCTATTTGAAGCAAACATATTTTTGTAATTAAACAAAATAAATATCCTTCAATATTGTTACTCTGTTTGTATACTGAGAAAATGTTAAAGAGTTATTGTATGATGAAATGTACCTGGTGTTATTTGGAGGTCGTATTTTCTTCCTCCTTACCATTTCTTTCTGTGTGAGATTTGTGTTCTAAATAATTCGCGATCTTACATGAACTTATGTAATATCGATTATTGGGTTATACAAATCGAACAAGATTCAGTTAATATGTGACGAGAAAGAGTTACAACGTAATCATATGATGAAGTTATGACGTATACTGTTTAACACTGGTATAGAAAAAGCCAGCTATATAGCGTTTATTGCTAAGAAAAATATACATGGCTTGTGGACGTCTTGTTCTGTGAAAAACTATAACATTGTTAACATATCTTTAAGCAACTTTCATTAGTAAAACTGTAAATGTCTAAAATATAAACGATACTTATAAAGTTACTGCAAGTTCAGAATAATAAAGAAATTATATGTGTTATAGTGTTGAATGAACTGTAAGAATACTTGCAAACACTTTTTTTTTTCAATAAGACAACCTAAATTTCCTTGTTACTCCGGTTGTGTACTCGAAAACGTTAGTTTCATGTAAGTGCGCCTGATGTTCTGTCTACTCTGCAATACATCAGGCGTAACCGCTCGACAACCGTGTATCCGGTCCGATGTTCATCCTAGCCGGTTGTAGCTCCGACCGGTCGAATCTAAACCGGTTGTATGCGCCATTTTGCAGGCCTCTAATTCAAAGTAACCACGGTATTGTTTAGTAAAACACTAAGAAACCACAATATCATTCAGTGAAACACGAAGTAACTGCTATATTTTCAGTAAATCACGAAGCAACTATTGCATTTTTCAGTAAAACGCGAAATAACATTGACTGACATTGTTAGCTAAAACACAAAATAATCACAATATTGTTTAGTAAGACACATAGTAACCACAATATTATAGAGTGAAACACGAAGTAAGTTTAACCGTGGCATTTTAGTAAAACTCGAAGCAATCATGATATTGTCCACTAAAGCACTAAGTAACAACGGTATTATTCAGTAAAACACGAAGTAATCACAGTATTTTACAAGTAACAAAGCTATCATTGAGTAAAACAAGAAGTAATCACAATATTGTTCAGTAAAACATAAAATAACTACAATATTATCTAGTAAAACATGAAGTAATCACGATATTGTTCACTAAAACGCAAAATAACCACAATAGTGTTTAGTAAAACATGTAGTAGCCAAAATATTGAGTAAAACACGAAGTAACCGCGAAATTTTTGTAAAACTCGAACAAACCATGACATTGTTTAGTAAAGCACTAAGTAATCACGATAGCCTATTATTTAGTAACACGCGAAGTAATCGCAATATTATTTGAAGTAATTAGGCTATTATTCAGTAAAATAAGAAGTAGACATAACAAAGTGAAATACGAAGTAACTACAACATTGTTTACTGAAACACAAAATAACCACAATATTGTCTAGTAAAACATGAAGTAACCGGAATGTTATTCAATAAAACTCGAAGTAACCACTCTATTTGTTAGTAAAACAGGAAGTAACCATGCTATTATTTAGTAAAACACGAAGTGACTACAATATTGTTTAGAAAAAGAAAAAGGTAACTGTTACATTTTTTAGTGAGACATGAAATAACCACGATACTGTTCAGTAAAACAAGACGTAACCACATTATTCTTCAGTAGAGTAAGTCTTCAGTTTTGTTACTCTTCTGCTGGCAGAAATGTATGCCTATCTATTAAACTTAATTGCCTGTAATCTGTTATTTTCGTTTCTACGTGAAATAGACGGTATGTCTGTTTTCGCCTTCCACAGAATTTCTAGTCAAAGTAAAACATTATTAGGGACAAAAATCGTGTCCTTATTTCGTATAGAATATGAACGACCACTATTATAAATTAAGGGAAAGAAGACAGAGGACGGACACTGGAAAGTTTTCTTATCTCAATCGTACTATCAGGGACTGGAATGCTTTACCTGCAGACTTACTAAAGGCTTTACCAACAACCAAAAATGTATTTAAAAATAGGCTTAAGGACTTTACTAATAGACGGTAATTATACACAGTATTTAAAGGGTGTAATTGATATTTGGTTATTGAAGTGTTGTATCAGTGAAGAATTATGTTGTGTCAGTGAAGTTTGTTGTGTCAGTGAAGTATGTTGTATAAGTGAAACGTGTTCCTGTCAGTGAAGCTATATAGTTTATAGTGGCAGTGCAAAGTATTTGAACAGTGAAATGTTTTTGAAGTGGTAGTGAAATCAGGATAGAATCAGTGAAATGTGTCGTAGTTCCAGTGCAGAGAGTGAGTTGACAGCGAAATGAGTGTAGTGTTGAAAGGTACTTGTGCAGATATGACCACATCATACGCGTGGGTTTTAGTTCGAACTTAGGTTTAAGATACAAATTAGATTTACTTTAAATGTTATTTTAACTGATCGTGCTTCATTTAATTTAGAATGTTCCCTGTTGTTATTATTATTATTATTATTATTATTATTATTATTATTATTATTATTATTATTATTATTATTATAAATTAATGTTAGTATTAATTATTAGTATTATTATTATTAATTGTATTTTTTATTAATTGTGTTTATTATTGTCTTTATTGAGTGTAATTAGCTACCACTGCCACCGGGTATATACCCATTGTAGTGTGAATAAATACATACATATCTTCATCCCCCAACTAGTAAGAGATTTGAACTCAAGACAATGACTCCATTTCAGCTTAAAGTCTGTGAATATAGACTTGGATGTACACATGGAAACATATATATTATTTTGCATGTTTTTGTCGTAGAAAACAAGTATTTTTCATCGATGCATTTACAAAGTTCCTAATAATACTGTTCTTCGGTACGAATTATATATCTTAAAAATTAGATCCGTAAATGTGAAAGCACTGGGGATTGTACAGGTTATATGGGAATCACGTTTATTGCCACATGACTACACAGCTGTTTGTTACAGAGTGATTTACACATAGGCAACCCCCTATACGTTAACTATGTACAAAAATGTATATCCAACGTGTATTGTATTCGAATACCTACAATGCTGAAGACACGTTCATTGACACATTCCTTGATTATTGTAGGTAATAAACTACGCCTTATTTCCGTATAAATAATGCAGTGAAAAAAACGGGAATTTTACGACATTCCCTGTAAAACGTCACTTCCAAGTAGAGAAGCTATTCATATACAATGAAATATTAATGATAAATATTTATCGACTCTCTTAATTTACAAATGTAATTCAGAAACTAAATGAAGGCAATTGCAAGATCCCTTTCAAAATACAAAGCTTGTTTAGAAACTATGAGATGTTAGTTAATTATGATTGATTTTTGAGATTCCTTTTGGAGAACTAAGTCCATTCAGAAACGATAAAACGATAATAATTGTAATTCTTCTTTATCATCTCCTTTGAGCTAAACGGTCATTTCACAAATGAAGTCAAGATTACACTTTTTTGTTTAACGTACTTTCCAAGATATTCAGGCTATTCATAGACTATAAAATGATAATTTGTTACATAAATTCTCTGCTTAATATCCTTTGTCACACTATACAGGTTATTCAGAAACTGTTATGACAATAATATTGTAGTTGCAATTAATCGATTACAACCACTTCTCATCTAAGGGGACAGCGAGATGAAAATCTTAATAATAATAATAATAATAATAATAATAATAATAATAATAATACATTATATCCGAAATTACAGCTACTTCCTTTGCTCTTCACTTTTTCTTTTTCTTTACTCTTTGCGTTTTGTTTTCTTTGTCATTTGTTTTTGTTTTACTTGCTCATTGCTCTTTGTTTTCTTTGTCATTTGTTTTACTTGCTCATTGCTTTTGTTTTATTTGCTCTTTGCTTTTGTTTTACATGCTCTTTGCTTTTGTTTTACTTGCTTTTTCTTTGCTTTACTTGCTCTTGACTTTGATTTACTAGCTCTTTGCTTTGCTTTACTTTCTCTTTGTTTTGCTTGCTCTTGACATTGCTTTACTTGATCTTTACTTTGCTTTACTTACTATTTGCTTTCCTTTACTTGCTCTTGACTTTGATTTACTTGCTCTTGGCTTACCTTTACTTGCTCTTGGCTTACTTGCTCTTGGCTTTACTTTACTTTACTTGATATTGGCTACGCTTTACTTGCTCTTTGCTTTGCGTGCTGTTTGATTTGTTTTACTTGCTCTTGGCTTTGCTTTACTTGCTCTTGGCTTGGTTTATTTGCTCTTGGCTTTGCTTTACTTGCTCTTGACTTTACGTTACTTGCTATTGGCTACATTTTACTTGCTCTTTGCTTTGCTTTACTTGCCCTTGGCTTTGCTTTACTTGCTCTTGGCTTTGTTTTACTTGCTCTCGGCTTTACTTTACTTTCTCTTTGTTTTGCTTGCTCTTTGCTTTGCTTTACTTGCTCTTGGCTTTGCTTTACTTGCTCTTGGCTTTGCTTTACTTGCTCTTGGCTTTGCTTTACTTGCTCTTGGCTTTGCTTTACTTGCTCTTGGCTTTCCTTTACTTGCTCTTGGCTTTGCTTTACTTGCTCTTTGCTTTGTTTTACTTTTCTTATTATTTCTAAACTCTTTTCGCTTTGTGTTTCTTTTAAGGAAAAAGAAACACAAAGCGAAAAGAGTTATATTTTTTCCTTTATCACAATAATTGTTCTTTCTCGCGTTCTTTCTTTCATTTTGGCCTTTCTTTCTAACTTCCCCCCCCCCTCTCTGTCACGAAAAGCATTTGCTTTATTAATGTACTACTTTTCACTACTTTAACTGATCAAGATAAGTTTGTTATTTTACAACAAGCACATATTTATGGTGGATAGTATTGTATTTTCATGTGCACTGGCAAACAATGTGAATAACTTTCCGTGTTGCTCGCTTTAAAACAGAGCAATGCGATATGTTTTCAAACGCTTCGCATTTCAGTGTCAACCATATTGCTTGCTTCTCATTATAATTCGCAATGCCGCCAGTCACCTGTTTCCACATGCGGTCTTGACATCGATAATAATGACTGATTTCGCTATATCTCTCTCTTTGGAGAGGAAGTCAATAAAATCCGGAGAAATAACTTGAAATTAAGTACCAAATAGTGTCACTCCATATAACAGTACACCATAAGAGACATTTTATAAGATACGTTTTAAAAACAAAATATTTCCATCATTTTGTGGAGGAAAATTTCGCTGATACGTAATGCATTGTATGTATGTGTGGACAGAGGAAACGGACAATTTTATTGTCTTGCTCAGTTGTCTAGGTAACTCATTTGGCAGAGCGCTGATTTAATATATTGCTGACGCGGATACGAGCTTAAATCTCACCATGATTGTGTTGTATTTACGATGAAAAAATTCAAGCTTGTGAGGACTTTTTCGAGGTCCTCCCCTTGTCTTCCCTTTATTCCACCAACACTCTCCACAATTCTGCTTTTATCATCATCTTCTTTTCGAAAAAAACAAGGCACCACTTATGTTTGTCCGGCGTTGGACCGGACGTCTGCCGTAGCGGGTGTTTCTTGTGGTTTGTGTTAAGAGATTGATAGTTGGCAGTGATGTTGGGTTCTAGACCACTCAGAGATCTGCAAAGAGAGATTATAGTCCCGATTAAAAGCACATTGTCCCTCCGAAAGAGATTTGACTCATGTGGATCTCAGATCACCACAGACTTGTTAGGTAAAAAGAGATGGTGGAGCAGTGAGGAAATTCATTGCTTAATGGGTGTACAAAAAGCCTACTCGGATTGCATTGCATGCGGATAAAATCAACTCGCGCGGTAGATGCTAATGCCAATGTCCTTCAGCATGTACAGTAATGGCAAAAAAAAAAAACCCGGACCGACGGAATAATCAAAGTCCCCGAAATGAGCCACTGCGCATGTCACGCCCGCATTCACAAGATAGCGAATAATCTATTGAAGTTGTTGCAGTTTCGACTGCTGACGTAGCCCATTTCGAAAGCCATTAGAAAATAAGCTGGTAAAATTCATGTTCTGGGAATAAGTTAATTAAGTAGTTAAATATCGCTGCAATCGAAAAGTATTGGGAATACATTTGAATAAGAAACAAAAAAAAAAGTTTCCTTTCCAGGCAGGATTCGAACCACGAAAGTCTTAGTTACCAGTCTATCGTGCTCTGGAGTGAACAAGGCTCTGAAATCAGCTACAAGGGTCGGTCCGGTTTTTTTTTTTTGCCACTACTGTACACCGAACAGAGAATTCCATTGCGACAGCGGTCAGTAAATGTAGTACATTTAGAACTTCTAGAACGCGACTTCTCAACCCCCCCCCACCCTTTAGTTCACCTGTACCTGCAGGGTTTATTGACATGCTTCAATGCATAGTAGAGCGTCTCGTTTAGGCATAGTGAATACATAAACAAAGTGCAGGAAACGTGTGGGGGGGGGGAGAGCGAGCCCAACGATAAACACGAGGGATGCACAAGATTTTAGTTACAACATTTATGGTGGAGCATTTATTTATTTATTTGCTAATAATTGTAACATAAAATATAATATGAACAGATAACATTTTAGCTCACCCCTGAAAGAGTTTATCTCATGCTCAGGGGCGGATTCCAAAATGAAATTATATTTTCCAAAAACACAAAACAAAAGAACACAAATTGCATAACGTTATCATATACACATTTTAACAAACAAGCAATTGTAACGTTGAAATAATTCAATATAACAAATCAATTTTTGCTACTTATATGATGTTGCTTTCAAGCTGAATTTTTTATTGCCATGAATTTCACTCTCTGTACGGCGAAATTTTTACCGTCATGAATTTCATTCTCGTATGACTAACATAATGTCACTGTTCTCTATGGCCGAGTTAACGAAACTACAGTATATTGGTCTGAAGTGACAACACTATTTCCTAAATATAATTACAGTATTGTAGTTTTATTAATTCGGCCACAGAAGACGATGATATAATGTTAGTCATACAGAGAATGAAATTCATGACCGTAAAAAATGCTGCTTGAAAGCAACATTATATAAGTAGCAAAATTTGATTTGTTATATTGAATTATTTCAACGTTACAATTGCTTGCTTGTTAAAATGTGTATATGATAACGTTATACAATTTATGTTCTTTGTTTTGTGTGTTTTTGGAAAATATAATTTCAATTAATGCTCCATCATAAATGTTGTAACTAAAACCTTGTGCATCCCTCATGTTTATAGTACAGCTCGTCTTCTCCTCGCACGTTACCTGCACTTTGTGCCTAAACCAGACGCTCTACTGTACTCCTCGTGAAGTTATTAGCGCCGCCGGCTTAATAAAAACAAATATCTGTTTCAAACGAAATAAGTGAATCGAAGAAAGCAATGAAACTTTACGGTATTTTGAATTGTAAAGATTGTTTAACAGAGGTGCATCTATGTAAGTATATTACGACTTTACGACTTTATTTTACACTTAACGGGCTACACTACCGTTTCATTTAACATCTCACTCACCGCCTTCTTTTTGCTCCATTCATTAAAATAGTGACAGCTCCATATAATATCGATCTCGCAGTTTTCCTGGTATAGCTCTTTCGTTTGCTTGTTCTGCTTCTACCAATATTTCGTTAGGAATTTCTATGCAATCCATTTCTACAAATTAATCTCAGACAAAACCATTTGTAGTAAACACATTTGATGTATTTTCCTACCATAATAACCGATTATGACGTTTTTACTTTAATGGTAACAGATTAACACGTTTCTCAATTGAAGACCTCGGGAGTAAATAGTGATAACCCACAAAATTGAGATGATAGTTTTCTGGTTGTTAATACCCTATAAGCCCATATGGGTTAAATAATTATGTAAATATGTTAACAAATGATTGGATTATGCTGCTTGAAAAATATGGCAATCCTCTTGTATTCGTAGAATAAATTAAAATGTATGAAATTTGTATATGTGGGTTATCATTATTTACCCCCGAAGGGCTTTAGTTATTATTGTATTTACATTAGTGGCTTGTGCAACAAATGCTGCAAACTAAGTTCATTGGACGTTCAAATTAACATTTTCCAGATTTATTTCCAACGAAGAATGCCAGACATTCTGAAAATTATTTGCTTTTATAATAATGAAACATCCTCCCTCTGAATGGTTTTTTATGCCAAATACTTTTTCTTGAACCTATATATACCTTCAGTTTTTGAGTGTGAACGCGAAACGCAAGTAACAATGTCAGGAGGACGATCAGTCGGTTTTTCGTATGGGAGTAAAGCAATAGCTATTTCAGGTCAGTGTGGATTGTAGGTTAAACTTAAAAAAAAAAGTAATGTCAGGTTTGCTATGCTTTCGAACAATAGACATAGCATCTTGGTATAACTGCTGCATGTTTCATGAACTACCTTGAAATGTAGAGGGTAAAATCATTTTATTCTGCTGAGAGATCTTGCTGAAATGATCGGGAGACTACAAAATCTTGTAGGCATCTTATTTTATCAGTAAGTAATACCTTTTGGTCTTTCCTTAGGAACTCTACTTTTTGCGCTCTCCTCGACCATTACTGAAGAGAATCACGCATATAAATACCTACACCACACCGCCATTGAATATATGAAAAAGACCCAACCCCACTTGATTAATAACTATAAAAATATTTGATTTTTAATAACAATACGTAAGTTTTATAGTATATATAGCCGCCACTCAGTAAATTATAGAAATCAAGATCTAATTTAAGATATTCTCTACATCTAATTATATAAAACCCCAAAACGTTTCACTTTCATATCATCAATATAACTTAGCATTAATATGTATAATTAATGAAAAATAGTCGCACCATGGCATTAACTATAATAATATTTCATTTCTAATGGTAATAATGTCATCAAACCACCTCAAGTTTTGTAGATTTCAATATCCAATACACAGCTGTACTCAGAAAATTACACACCGCAGAATCAGAAAAGTAAATTATTTTTAGTAAGTTTTGAAATTTTTAATAACCAATTGAATTTGAGCTCTAAATATGTCAGCGTTCTTGCAGATAATGGCCTTCGTGTAATATTGTTTATTGTAGTGTGTGTTTTGTTTTACACTGAAATGCAATAAGTTCTCAAAACTGACGACAGATGGATTTTGGAAAATAGGAAAGTGATATAGGAAAATTGACATTTCACTGAAAACTACTATTTTTCTGAAAAACTTTGGATTTCAAGCTTCAAAATGAAAGTCATTTATTAAAATGAGTTCAGCTGTTTTCCCGTAATTTCCATTACCAGTTCAAATTATATAAGATATATATATTTTTTACTCAATAATTTCTGTTCTAACAACATGCTAAATAATGCATTTATTTTCTCTTAAGATATACGATTCAAAATACCACAAAACGTTGTACAACACACGACCGTTATAAGAGCTCAACATGCTCACATGGATAACTAAACTCGCTGTTGCTTGTTTAGTTAAATTCTATGCTCGCATGTTAAGTTCTAATAACGGTCTTGTGATGTAAATAACTATTACTTAAGGAATGGGAAGAATAATACCTTGTTTTTTGTGAGGAAGGAGAGGAAGAGGAGGACATTAGATGTTTGCTGTGCTAAAAAATGTTACTAGCTTGATAAAATAAGAAATGTGCAGCGACATCATGAAAATAATGTGTATCGTGCGTTTAATATTTAAGGTTCAATCATTTAAAATCAAATTATCTATTTCTGAAACATGCAGTTCTCTTCTTATTAAATAAATAAATATATATATATATATATATATATATATATATATATATATATTTGGCCCGGGTTCGAATCCCGGTCGGGGCAAATTACCTGGTTGAGGTTTTTTCCGGGGTTTCCCTCAACCCAATACGAGCAAATGCTGGGTAACTTTCGGTGCTGGACCCCGGACTCATTTCACCGGCATTATCACCTTCATTTCATTCAGACGCTAAATACCTAGATGTTTATACAACGTCGTAAAATAACCCAATAAAATAAATATATATATTTGGCTTGTGGCGTGTGCAGCAAATGCTGCAAACGTTCAAATAATTTTTCAGATTTATTTTGAATGAAGAATACCAGACATTTTGAAAGTTATTTGCTCCCATAATAATGACACATACTCACTCTGAATGGTTTTATATACCAAATACTTTTTCTTGAACTTATCCACCTTCAGTTTTTGAGTTTCAACGCGGAAACGCAAGTGGATTTTTCATGTGGGAGTAAAGCAATAGCTATTTCAAGTCATTTTGGGGGGGAAAAAAAAAAAAAAACAGGCTTGCAATGCTTTCGAACAATAGACCATAGCATCTTTGTATAGCTGCTGCATATAGAGCTTGAAGTGTAGAGGGTAAAATCATTTTATCCTGATAAGAGATCTTGCTGAAATGATCAGGAGACTACAAAATTTTGCAGACCTTTAATTTTATCAGTAAGTAATACCTTTTGGTCTTTCCTTAGGAACTGTAATTTTTGCTCTCTCTCGAGCTAATACTGAAGAGAATGACGCATATAAATATCTACACCACACCGCCAATAAGTGTATGAAAAAGACTCAATCCCACTTGATTAATAACTACCTGTATAAAAATATTATCTTACCTACGTTTTGTAGTTTTATATATAATAGCTGCCAGTCAGTAAATTATAGAAATGAAGATCTAATTTAAGATATTCTCTACATTTATTTATGTAACCCCAAAACGTTTCACTTTCATATGATCAGTATAGCATTAATAAGTATAATTAATGAAAAATAGTCACATCATGGCATTAACTTATAATATTTCATTTCTAATCGTAACAATGTCATCAAACCACCTCAAGCTTTGTAGATTTTAATATCCAATACACAGCTGTACTCAGAAAATTACACACTGCAGAATCAGACCTGTAAATTATTTTTAGTAAGTCTTGAAGTATTTAATAATTGAATTTGAACTCTAAATTATGTCAGCAATCCTGCAGGTCATGGCCTTCGTGTAATAGCCTATTGTTTATTGTAGTGTGTTTGTGTTTTGTTTTATTCTGAAAAGCCATTATTTCTCAAAACTGACTACAGATGGATTTTGGAAAATAGAAAGATGATGCAGGAAAACTAACGCTTCCTGAAAACTACTATTTTTCTGAAAAACTTTGGGTTCCAAGCTTCAAAATGAGGGGTCATTTATTAAAATCCGTTCAGCAGTTCCTGTAATTTCCATTACCAGTTAAAATTGTGTGTTTGTATATCTACCCATACTAATTTCGACATAAAATTTGTCACCATGATAATAGGCTATAAGTTACTATATTTAGGAACTTTATCCTTTGGCAGGAGCTGATCGTGTTAAACAATTGGTATAACTGAAAGCAAGATTTATGGTAGAAATAAATCAAATACAACAACATTAAACAAAATGCAACAACCGGTTCGGAATTCACGAGGGAAAACATTCTCTAGGAGAGCTGTGAAGTTAGTACGTAGGAAATTGCTAAAGTAAAAAACCGCAAACACGGTTACCTCCAAAAGCGAATATACAGACGGGCAGTAGGGTCATAAAGTAATAGTGAGCAATTGACAAATAGGAATTAAAACGGTGACTTTCTAGCTCAAAAGTTGCGAATGGAAAGCAGTAAATAAATACGTAATGAAACCGGAAATATCATTAATCAACATATTTTTTCTACCAAACTCTATAGAAAATGCAAATCATAAAGGCCATAAGATGAATAAGATTTCTTACATCAGTCGCTGATAGCATTGTCCTTAATGCATGACTGGCAAGCCTTGAGCGAAGTCCAGCCTCGTCAGTCTCTTTAACGTAGGTTACGTCACTAGCATAACTGCACACTTAGGCCCGATTGTATAAACCATTTAATCTTAGATCAGAGGTTAAATTGATCCTTGTTTCAGCTGAACTTGGAATTTTGTGTTATATAAAGTCTAATCTGAGATTAAGTTGTCTCAATCTAAAGTCAACTTTGACTGAAGAAATTTCTCCGATTAAGTTAGATGATCCAAGTTCAGTTATTTCTTTTCTGTTTGAAATTTACGAGTGACAGATTGTGCAAATAAAATATCTATTATTATTAATATTAATAGATATGATAGGTACATTTATATATATTTTTTTCAATTTCTTGCTTAATACACAAACAATCTTATATTTTATAAGGCTTTATCGTGTTCAGCAGTATCAAATAACATAACCTATAATTATATTATGTTTTTAACAACCATTAATTATTAATGGATATGATAGACACATTCATAAATTTTCAATTAACTGTATTACTAAACGAAAATTGTCGTTTTATAAAGCTTTATTATGTTTAGCAGTATCAAACACCATAACATGATAACAACTCGGAGAACAGTCAACCTTCTTCTTATTGTCCGCCATTATTTACATTGCACAAAAAAACCAGTGTCTCCAACAGAGTGTACGGAAAGTCGCTAAAAAGTAGTTGTAAGGTCGCTAGATTTCTCATTATCAACAAAGAAAGATTAAATTTTGTCACTATGGGGTGCTAAAAAGATCACTAAATCCCTATTTAAGCAATATAAAAGTTAAAAGAAATTGTTGTTGAAAAAGAGTTAAAGTCGCTAGATTGGCAACACTGAACAAACCTGTATAACATGGTCCGCGCATCACGTATTTCACCTGTTTATGCGATGTTGCCAAATCCTTTTCACGTGAACTTGGATTACATTTGAACCAAGGTAATTTGATCGCAGAAAAGTTTTATACAATAGACGAAGTGTCTGAACTCGGTTCACTTTTCGATCTTCTATCAAAGTTGATCTTTAGTCAGGGAGTTTTATACAATTGGGCCGTAATCGTCCACGGTTACCTCCAAAGTGAACGTATAGAAGGGTAGTGAGGTCATAAGAAATAATCAGACATCGGATTCTAGGGCAAATGCCTATTTTGTTTCTTTAGGAGAAAAGTAAAAATAATTATTAATATTTGTGTTTCATGGAAATTGAAAGGTATTCAAAGAGTTTTATAGTGCCCTAAAATGCCCTAAAACGCTTATTAGAGCCTAATTTGTTAATATTCGCCTAAAAATGCCTAACTCACTGTAAAGTTTCGCATTTTACTCTTACTTTTTATAATTTATACATGCATTCACTGCGAAATTTAAGGCATTTAAAAAGTGGAAAGTTTGCTTCACACCGGCCATGAAACCATTGATAAAGGAAACAAAATGTTTTGAATCTCACGACACTCGCAATAGATTTCACCGAATTTAACATGTTTGGAGGCATAAATGCCGACAAAGAACCAACCTTAGTTTTGAAGCAGGCAACAATCACAACATGTGCTGCTACCGATTCAGAGATATACTATACTATAAAAATGACTGTTTTCGGTCTGAAACCGATTAGCTGTACTGCCCTTCAGAGTGTCATAAAATCACAATTTTTGGAGAAAGAGTGTTTTTGAAATATTTATGAAAAGTCGTAAAACTGCGAATTAGTAGGGTAAACCGTTACAAAATATTTAAAAGAATGGCCCTCCTAGTGTTAACACTACCAGGAAATGCAACAATAAGTGGAACTTTGTATTTTTGTCCAATTGAATCTCAATAACAACGGTTCATTTGAATGCTCGTTAACAGTTGCTCTTTCCCTCACCTTATTTGTGTTGAGAAGTTTTGAGTGGTAGGACATTTTCCTGTGAAGTTTAACGCGATAAAGCCGAAAAATATAAGTGCAAAATCTACATTGATCCGGCAATGGCTAACAGAATATTCAGAATTCACTTATGATGGAAAAATAATATTCTGCAAGATTTGTAGCAAACAGGTATGTAACAATAGTCGAAATATATAAATTCTATTAATTTTAATGAGTAGGCCTATAATATTTATACATTGACTGAGCTATCCTGAGGTATAATTCTTTTTAAGACCACTACACTTTAACCTTTTAAATTCCGATAGTTAAAGTATTTGCAGGTCATTAAAATTTTGATTGTTCGAACCCACTAACTTTGTGATAGAAATACGGCAATACAACAATTAGGATTTTATTTTAATTCAGTTTACTTTACATTTTTAGATTTCGCAAGAAAAGAAGTGCCACCTAAAGCAGCATGTGCAAGGAGCGGCTCATAAGGCTAAAGCTCAGCAGAAAAATCAACTGCAACAAACTTTACTAACACAGCCTAATTCATCCAATCTCAGCAGCAATTTCTATGCTGATTTAACCAGAGCGTTTGTTGCTGCTAACATTCCCTGGAATGCAATTGAAAATCCGGTTTTAAGACAGTTTTTACAAAAATACTGCAAACAAAATATCCCATCTGAGTCGACCCTAAGAAAAAATTACTTAGACAGAATATACAATGAAACTTTAGCATCCATTCGGGAGGATATAGGTGATTCTTACATATGGGTCTCTGTGGATGAAACCTCAGATCCTATGAATAGGTATATAGCAAATATGGTAGTAGGAAAACTTAGTCCTGATGGACCTTCGATTCCACACCTCGTATGTGTTAAGGAACTTTCGAAAGTAAATAGCCAAGCCATTGCTTATTTTGTAAATAAAGGCCTACAGTCTTTATACTCAGGTAATATAGACGATTCTAAAGTTATGTTGTTTTGTACTGATGCTGCCTCATACATGGTTGCTGCAGCTCCACTTCTTAAAACATTTTATCCTAACCTCAAGCATGTAACCTGTCTAGCACATGGCCTTCACAGGGTTTCTGAAACAATCCGGAATGAATTTCCTCTTGTCAATTCGTTTATTTCTAACACAAAAAAATGTTTTTGTAAAGCCCCATCCAGGATTTCAATATTCAGAGAGAACTTTCCAGATATCCCACTCCCACCTCAGCCGGTTGTTACACGATGGGGGAACCTGGATTCAGTCAGTGGTGTATTATTCTAAGTATTTTAAAGAAGTGGTCACAGTTATTGATAAATTACCTGAAACTGATAGTGCAGCGTGTGTGAAAGCAGTGAAAGATTGTCTGAATGACTCACGAGTGAAAAACGATATTGCCTACATAACATCAAACTTTTCTTTCATACCTGCAAGCATTGAACAATTAGAACGTGAAAAACAATCTCTTTGTAGCCAAATAGCAATAGTAAAGGAAGCTCAAGTGAACATACATTCTGCTTTGGGCGAAACTGGGAAAAAAGTTAAAAATAAGTGGGACAACGTATTAAATAAGAATGTAGGATTTTCATTGTTGGAAAAAGTATCAAGAGTGATATCGGGGGAAAGTGTAAATGTTCCAGTAAGTATTGATGTTTCTATTGTACCTAATTTAAAATTTGCGCCTCTCACATCAGTTTCGGTTGAAAGAAGTTTTTCTGCTTTCAAAATGATTCTCAGTGACAAAAGGCAAAGGTTAATTGTGGAGAATTTAGAAAAAATTCTGGTGGTGTACTGTGCAAATAATTATAATAAAGTCTGAGCATGGAACTGAATTTCAATAACTTAAAATGAGTAATCTTGATATCAATAATCATTATTTCATTAGTTTCAATATATTAAATTTGTGCAGCTCTGTTTATAAATATAATATATTATTCTTTTTTAATTTTTAAACATACTTTTTGTGCGTATTTTAGTGTTTAACTAAAAATTTCAGTGAAAGAAATAAGTATGATACCTTGATGTGCCTAAAATGCCTATTTTCATTAAAATAGAGCCTAATTTTACAAATTTTGAGCTTATTTTAGGCGCCTAAAACTGCAATTTTTAGTGCCTAAAAATCCGATGTCTAGAAATAATACAAGAAAGTAATCGAGAGAGCAAATTGCAAATATAAATGGAAACGAAGTATCTTTCTGGCCCAAAAGCTGGGAACTGAAATATGTAAATACAGTACAAAATGTAACCGGAAATGCTATTAATGCACATATTTTTTGCTATCAAACTTCACAGAAAATGTAAATCATAAAGACCAAAACATGATCTCACAATCTACTTTCTATCTTGTAGAAAGGATATGAGGCGAATACTGGTTGATCTGTTATTGGCCTTATGAAAGGTACAGGAAGGAAGCTGCTCATCTATTTCGTAGAAGTGTACGAGATGAGTCAGGCGTTTAGTGTCGGATTGCAACAAAGAGCGCGCTGTTGTGCCGTGGTAAATCCATCAGTCAACTGTCACCGGCTTCCGGGCATCGCCCAGGTGATAAGACGCGATTCTATTGTCACGTTGCCAAGAGACGCGGTGTGGGAACTGCAATCAATCAGCCGCTCTAACTACAACGAGATAGATGTTTGCAGATGCTGTGACAATCACTGATGTCATTTCAACTCCGAAGCAAGGAAAGTGGTCTCAACATAATACCACCATCGTAGCGGCCATCCTCTGACAACCTATTAATTATATTACTTCTTGTGCCACTTTTGCGCACAGACAAAGTAGATCTGCTTGTAGCAGGTTGAAATGGTTAATTTTCTCAGTGTATATGATTAGGTCTAAGTATTGAAAGATCTTCTGTAGTAAAGTTAGTGTAGACAAAGACGTCCTGATTTTGTTCATAGTTTGGGCGTACAATTTTCAATTAAAAATGGAAATGTTTTTTATTTGAAGATTATGTTCGCAATATTGTAGACCATAATTTCTGATAGAAGATACTATTAAAACTCACACCTTGATTGCAATTAGCAATAGTAGTGTGACAGACACAGCTCACAGGACGATCTTCTATTTCTAAGTGAATAAAATTTTGTTTAAAAATAAAATTATTGTGAAATTGCAATGAAATAAAACTTCACACATTTATCTTCCGGTGTATCGCTCAAAAATTATAGATATGTAGAAGATACAAGCTTTCCACTCATTTTTCCGAATCCAATTTTCCTAATCCAAAAATTCCGAATGGACTTCTTTCCAATTGTCCGTTTCCCGGGTCCATTTTTCTGAAGGCAACTTTTCGAAAGCACATTTTCTCAAATTATCGTTTAATGTTAAGCTATAAGTTTATAGTCATGAGAATACAGTTGTTGCACCTTCTTTATACCTCCCAGAACGTCTCCTTTCATGAGTCGGACCATTGGTTGCAGTTCGCACAATATTCTTTTCGTCCATGCCACCCAAACATCTACGTGGCGTCTCCTGTTTAGGATACCTTTGCCATTTTAGCATAAGCGCCCATTTGTTTCAAATATTAATGAGAAATGGCTCTGCACAAACGTATTTACAGTTAATGTGTATCATGTTTACTATTATGCTCTATAATATATATTATATATACTAGGTCAGTATTATGAACAGTAATCTCACTCGAGTGGGATTTAATTGACTATTACACGATTAGAAGAAACTATATAAAGATTAGGAATAACAAAGTACTCCAATACAAAAAAATATTAATCGACTTACGAAAATACAACTGTATTCAAATGTATTATTGTACCATCTTAACATTACGCTAGATGGCAGTAGTGTGTTATGATTATCTGTTTTCTTGTTATCAGTTGTGCCAACTATGGAATTTTCATTGAACTCTGTGTACGGTTGCTAGTCAAGAAGGCTTTATTGATTGTTTAATTTTTATTAAAACATTTGCATTCCATTCAATGATCCGGATCCCAGTAATCAACGTCACTTGACAGATGATTTTCAATAAATCTTAGTATTAAACAATCTCTGATACGTGACTATCCATAATATCATATAGCAGAAGCTATAACATAACCTAAACAATATAACATGTGTTAGAAATTTTTAATTAAGGATGATGAAATAAACAAGAAATGTTTTAATTAACGATGATGAAATAAAAAATAAACATGAATAACTTCAAAAGAAACCGTTATTGAAAGTAAAATTTTCAAATTTGAAAGGTTTAGTGGTTGGTGGTTCAGTTGATGGTACAATGGACGTGTGCGTAAAAGAAGTGAACTGTTGATGTACATTGTGTATCCCTCAACTTATTCAGGATTTCCGAATGGTGATCTTCATTTAATTGTAAATAGGATTTCAGGGAAGATGCATAGCTATCTTTACTAAATTCTTGCTCTTGAATGCCAATGTGAGTCATATTTGAAACTGCTGTGCATCGACTGGAGTGGTTTGTAATTTTCTGTTTTTTGGCGTCCAGACCAGTGCAGTTTGAAATGTTGACAAACAAAGAAACAAATGCTAGGGTAGTGATAAAAATAAAAAAAATGCTAGGGACGCGATAAAATTGCACGATAAGCAGCCATGATTGGTTAAAAGACGTCCTTTCAGACCGTTTTATTGGTCAAAAGTAGTGTGACGTAGTAAAAGTGTAATACTTACTTACTTACTGGCTTTTAAGGAACCCGGAGGTTCATTGCCGCCCTCACATAAGCCCGCCATCGGTCCCTATCCTGAGCAAGATTAATCCATTGTCTATCATCATATCCCACCTCCCTCAAATCCATTTTAATATTACTTCCCATCTACGTCCTGGCCACCCTAAAGGTCTTTTCCCTCCGGCCTCCCAACTCACTCCATATGCATTTCTAGATTCGCCCATACGTGCTACATTCCCTGCCCATCTCAAACGTCTGGATTTAATGTTCGTAATTATGTCAGGTGAAGAATACAAGGCGTGTAGTTCTGTGTTGTGTAACTTTCTCCATTCTCCTGTAACTTCATCCCTCTTAGCCCCAAATATTTTCCTAAGCACCTTATTCTCAAACATCCTTAACCTGTATTCCTCTCTCAAAGTGAGAGTCCAAGTTTCACAACCATAAAGAACAACCGGTAATATAACTGTTTTATAAATTCTAACTTTCAGATTTTTTGACAGCAGACTAGATGATAAAAGCTTCTCAACCGAATAATAGCAGCCATTTCCCATATTTATTCTGTGTTTAATTTCCTCCCGAGTATCATTTATATTTGTTACTGTTGCTCCAAGATATTATTATATTAGTATTATTATAGTAAAAGTGTAATAGTCAATCTAATTATATTTCCTGTCATATGTAGTACTAACATTTGTACAGAGCTAGTTTCGCAGTGTTAGTGCGTTTATGTGGTTGAAAAGTAGCTGGACAGACCATTTCAATTTAGTAGCAACCTCACTTAAAGTCGTCATGCTGCATTATTATTGTGTACCGAACTAGGTTATACCTTTCGTGGCGTCCTGACGTAAGCATTTAGGGCCAGAGTTTGAACCCTAAAACTCCAGGATATACTAACCGATAACTTCCCTAACTTGTTTGGGAACGAAAATGCGCTGCCTGGTCATAACACAGCTGCTTCGTCATTTACGAGAGATAAAATTCTTGCACACGGAGGGTGTCGAACCACGTTCAGGCTGGTTGGAAACTTGCTCACGTACTGTAACATTTGTTAGTGTTGAGAGCTCAGATTTCCCTGTTAGGGATATCAGGTTATATAATCAACTAGGAGTTTTGAAATAAAAAAAACTGGACGTACTCGCGTCGTCTTTTGTTATATTGAGTTGCGTTCCTTTAGAAACGGCCATTGTCGCACGCTTGCGTGACTCCGACAGCCGCCACAAAACATATAAGACAGTTCGAAGAACGTGGTTGACCATGTCTCGGTCTCGCTTTAATATGATACTCCGCAGCCCATGTGGCACACAATAATTTATTGGCACAATGACACTGGTGCCACTATTTATTTCAATCGAAATAGCTACTGGCCGTTGAATTGTAGGAGTTGCTGAAACAGTAGCGATCAGGAATTCAGCTATGAAATTGGAGCAGTATGAAACATTGGTTGGGCAATGATTACATCATTGCTTAACTCAGAAGTAGGGCGTATCGAAAAATAGAATTTTCGCAATTCAAAACGTTGTAACCGATCGCAATAGGTGGGAAAATCTTCGTAGAACAAGTCACTACTGTCAAAAAAATTAACTTTTTTATCTGCCCACATAAGAATGTTTGCTTGTAAGTTTGCTGGAGACAGTTAATAAAAAATTACAAGTTGGAGGGATTTTCTGTGATTTATCCGAAGCATTTGACTGTATAAATCATAAAATGCTGCTTGAAAAATTAGATTATGGAATTAAAGGCATTGCACACCAATGGTTTCACTGATATCTCGTAGATAGGAAACAGTAAGTTGAAATTAATACAACTATGAAATCTACCTCGACATGGGGAACTATTAATGATGGAATTCCTCAAGGATAAATATTAGGTCCTCTACTTTTTCTAGTGTTCATAAATGATCTTGCCCCCCTAATAAAAAGATGTAGGTCATCCCATATTATTTGGAGATGACACAAGTACAGTAATTACAGCCAATAACTCCAACACATTCCAATCTTCAACATAGGAAATTCTCTTCAAAATATGTGACTAGTTCTCAGTCAATAAATTAGTAATAAATTGTAACAAAACTAACATAATTCAATTTAAATCCTGTCCAAATTCAACCTCGCAAATTTCAAGCGCAATAATAAAGATCCCCATTAGAAAAAACAACCAAATTTCTTGGCTTAAAATTCGATAATGTGTTAAATTGGGAAAATCATATTTAAGAAATTACCCCCCCAAACTAAATTCAGATGTTTTGCTATTAGATCTAAGCAAAAGATACTAAATATCAGTACCTTAAAAACAATATACTTTGCATACTTTCACTTGGTAATGAGTTTTGGAATAATATTCTGGGGAAATTCCACAGATAGTAACAATATATTCCTACTACAAAAAGGAGTAATTAGAATAATAATAGGTGCCAAATCTAGGGAATCGTGTAGGATTATTTAAAAAAACTACAAATAATGCCCATGGCTTGTCAGTATATTTTTTTCATTAATAATCTTCCTCGAATGTAATCGTGAAAACTTTGTAACTAATTCAACAGTTCATAGCATAAATACACGTCAAAAATGACTTTCATACTTCATCGGCAAGTCTATCGTGCTATCAAAAAGGAGTGCGTTATATGGCAGTAAAAATTTTTAATAGCCTCTCAATGGATATAAAAAATGAAACTCAAAACATAAGATTATTTAGGGCCAAATTAAAGAAGTGCCTAATTTCTCACGCCTTCTATTCTGTAGGTGAATTCATGATATTCAATAACGTTTCATGAAATTGATACTAAAACTTTGTGTTGTATTAGTAGACTATATTGTAAACCTCGTCTGCATATATTTCATCTAGTATGTGACTATAAATTAAGGCTTTATAATAGTATTAAGTTTTTTGACTTGTTCCATATTCTAGCTGTGAAGCAATGTATGAATACCATAGAATGTTCATAAATACAATACAATACAATATACAAATTCCTAACTCCGGATAATTTTACCTTAATGGTACTCATTTCATACTGAAATCAGAAGTAAACACTGAAATACTGAAACAATTGTCATTAGAGACAATTAATATTAGGTACCCTCCACAAAACTGGCTTCATTTATACACCGACGGATCCTTGATCTCCAGAGAACAAGGTGCGGGTGCAGGTGTTACGTGCTGTCTCTTCTCACTTTATAGATCACTTGGATATGGAACAACAAGTTTTGATGGTGAAATCATTGTGAATGTCTCAGGAATCTTCTATGCCACATCTATACATTTAGGAATGCAGTTATATTGTCAGACTCCAAAGCAGCTATTCTATCAATCGTCTCTAAACACACACCTTCATCTCAAACAACAGAAATAACTAAAATGCTCTCTCAATTAATATCACTCAATAAAAGAATTGTATTCCAATGGATACCATCACATTGTGGAATCCTGGGAAACGAGAATCCGGATGCTTTAGCAAAGAAGGGCAGCATTGCAACTTACAGACCTGTTACTAAATCTACGTATTATTCTGTGAAGAGATTTATTAAATCTACATACTTAGACTTCAACAAACAAAATTTGATAACACAATCTCAAGGGAAAAAATGGAACTCTCTGCATCAAAATCCACAGTTAATTCCCGATTTACCACGAAAATCGTCTGTAGCTGCATTTAGATTGGCAACAGGCCATGATTGTTTGGCTAAACACCTGCATAGAATTGGAATATATCAGTCCCCTAACTGCCCATTGTGCAACTCAAACCAAGAAATGGATTCGGAACACCTCAAAAACTGTGCTTCATTGGCTGGTCATGATAATATCTTTGAAAAATATTGGAGTGCAAGAGGTCAAATGACTTTATTGTCAAACGCCTGGCATTAGAAAACAACAACAACAAAGTCCTAACTATTGCTGTACTGAACTGCACCCAAGATCGAGCTCATGTCCGATAAACTTAAGTCTGTAGCATACTTTTTTAACGAAAATGTTGAATAAATTTGAATTCGAGTTTGAATTTAAAGATTGTTCACGATAGTTTCTCTGAGATGTGTAGCAAGCATCTTAACCACGAAGTAGAATTTCTCCGAGTATTTCAATGTCCTCCATAATTTCACACTTTACTACAGCACCATTATCACCACATCGTCTCTGAATAGTGCCTCATAATTGCAGCTGAACCCCACTAGCATGTGTATATGCTTCCATTCACGTTACCTCCAGAGGTTGGCCGATTTCGCTGTCAGCTTGGACTCCTGTCCCATCATTTGCCTTGCAGCAAAGCAGGGTCACATTATGATCGGATTATTGCTGAGGGATCCGACAATGAAAGCGAATAAAGGACCCGTGCCAATCAACCTCCCCTGCGTTTAACATGGTCCAGGGGTGCACAGTCACCCCCTAATTGCTTGCAATTAAATTTAAGTGGTTTACAGCTTACTGGTACAGACCCCTCTTGAATGTTAAATACAAGTAGCGGTCCGCAGAGGGATTGAGATGGCGTATTAACACCAAAACTGTTTCGATGTACAGGAAATTGGTTCTCACTTGGTTTTATTTTTCACAGCTAATATTGAATGTTGTAAATTCTGTATTGTTTGACAGTGAAACTCTGTTACAGAGAGTAGTGAATAATATTATGTAGCTTTCAATCTTCAACTATAAAAGTTGGAGATTTATCCTTCGAAGAGGTGGAAAAATTCAAATATCTTGGAGCAACAGTAACAAATATAAATGACACTCGGGAGGAAATTAAACGCAGAATAAATATGAGAAATGCCTGTTATTATTCGGTTGAGACGCTTTTGTCATCTAGTCTGCTGTCAAAAAATCTGAAAGTTAAAATTTATAAAACAGATATATTACCGGTTGTTCTTTATGGTTGTGAACTTGGAATCTCACTTTGAGAGAGGAATAGAGATTAAGGGTTTTTGAGAATAAGGTTGTTAGGAAAATATTTGGGGCTAAGAGGGATGAAGTTACAGGAGAATGGAGAAAGTTACACAATGCAGAGCTGCACGCATTGCATCCTTCACCTAACATAATTAGGAACATTAAATCCAGACGTTTGAGATGGGCAGGTCATGTAGCACGTATGGGCGAATCCAGAAATGCATATAGAGTGTTAGTTGGGAGGCCAGAGGGGAAAAGACCTTTGGGGAGGCCGAGACGTAGATGGGTGGATAATATTAAAATGGATTTAAGGGAGGCGGGATATGATGACAGAGACTGGATTAATCTTGCTCAGGATAGAAACCAATAGCGGGCTTATGTGAGGGCGGAATGAACCTCCGGGTTCCTTAAAAGCCAGTAAGTAAGTAAGTAGCCTAAGTAAGTAAGTAAGCTTTCAATCTTCATTTTTGAACACACACTTTTAACACTTATACACGGTGATTCAGGAGAATTTACCGTCCCTTACGGAGTGTATTTCCGAAGACGTTCTGAGCAAAAAATGCCACATAAACATGTATCCTAGTCTCAAGTTACACTAATTTGAATTTCTTGTAAAATACCATTATTCTTTTTTTTTCAAGGGTAATAGAATATTACAGATAAATAATGAACTATTCAGATGTATTGTTTCTTTAATTAGCTAGTATTCTGAAGCTAAAAATGTGTTGTGAATTCCATAGTTGCTTCGTACAGAATTTTTTTCCCGATTCTTAACTACAAAATTACATTTTCTTACGCACTTATCATAACAATTGTTACAAATCACGCCACTCTTGTATATTCTTCAAGACTTTACATTAGGATGCATAATTAAACTGTAAAGAATCAAGTTCCTAATGTCGTATGATTTGTAACAATTTTTGTGATAAGTGCAAGAGAATGATGTAATTTTTAGTTAAAAATTAAAATAACAAAATCTGTACAAAGCAACTAACAACATATTTTTAGCTTCTGAACAATAGTCAATTAAAGAAATGATACTTTTGAATAGTTAATTCTCTGAAGAGAAAAGGTATTTTAAAAACAACTTCAAATTAGTGTAGCTCTGAAAATATTGAGACTTGGACAGATGTTTATATGACATTTTTTCCTCAGAATGTCTTCGGAAATAAGCTCCGTAAGTGATGGTAAATTCTCGTGAATCACCCTGTACGATCACTGATGAACTGTTAAGTTATTTGAATGAATAAATAAATAATGACTTTACTGTGTTAAAATTATTAATTTTCATATGTTACCTGATTTACTACTTTCGATATTGTTTGCATCATCGTCTGAATTCTAGTGACTTCCAGCGCTATCTTTTTATTTGTTGTTGTGGTGGGGTGTGTTCATGATTGTATCGAAAAGGGTGTGTGTTACGAAATTCAAATTGAGTGTTTTGAGGATGTGTTAAGGATATGTTTTTATGAGTCTGTAAATTTAATATAGTTCTAGAGTGTCGAGTTTCTGGTTTTTTGGCTCAATGTGTAGTATTTCCATGTCAGTGTCTGTTTGAATTTGTGATGTGTTCTGTATAGGTTTAATTGTTGTGTTGTTTCGTTATGGCTGTGATGTGTTCTTTGTATCGTGTTTGTAAAGATCTTCCTGTCTGTCCAATGTACAAGTCATTGTAACTATTGCTTGATAGTTTGTGTACACCTGTTAGGTTCTATTTGTTTGTGTGTCTTGCCTGACTACAAAAACATCTCAACACAAGACAAGACATGCAACGCCAAAACCACTTGGATTTTGTGTGGATGGAATTTTAAGTTTTGTGCAAGCACCAGAACGTAGTGTCTTAAGTGGAACAATAGTGACATCGAACAGAACGTTAGGGCTTCGCTCGAATGCAGTTCGAATGATGTTCTCTGGTATTCTCACATTTCTCATTCTCCCTGTAGGCTTCTTCGTTAGAGCAGAATCCGCCTTTTCGAATTTATTTATTCGTGTTTCGGTAGCATACGCAAATGAAACTGGATCATTACGATTCATATTGTAATGCTGCCGAAAGAAATGCTGTGCAGCCACGAAACTACCACCATTTTTGTAATAAGCATTGATGGTATACGTACGTAGTACACCTCTTCAGCCTCACTAATGACCACGTGCAACAACGTCGGTTAAAAATGTAGTAACCACGGGTTACGAAATCACGGTTAGAAAGTAACCATAGTTAAAAAGTAATTTCTGTGCACCATTCATAACCATCGGTTGCTTAATCATGGTTAGCTGACACTTTATTTAACCAGGGTAAAGTCTGTGATGGTAGGTTTATATTGTTACTACAAAATTATGTAAGGGAAACATGCATATCTCTGCAAAGATAAAAGTCAACGTCTAAAAACGAGCGCTCTTGCTCCGTTCTACATCAAAATAAACATTCTATAGGCCCATTTTTACGTTGCATTTGTTTCACTTTGGGCGCTGTTATGTTTACGGTTTGCATTTGTTTGTTTTTCAGTGTTGTGAGGCTAGAATCTTACCAAATTGAAAGTTAAACGCGAAAATAATTATATTTCTTTGTGAGTCTGAAGTATTGATAGATTTCATTATTCGATTGAAATATATTGGGAATCCTTAATAAGTTATGTTGTATTAAAAAGAAAGATGGAATATTCATAAAGGAAACGGATGAAGAATATTAGTATGAATATATGTACAGTCTAGACCCCAATTATACCAGGAAATTATGCCATATCCTAAGATCCATCCATAACCTCTCTTCTTTCAGCCTGAGACGTAGGAAAAGAAATACTCTAGTTCTTGTCATTAAAATACTGAAAATATCAGTTACATAGAATCGTAATGTAAGCAGCAGATTTATGGAAGAAATAGGACTGTTTGTGGGTTATTCCAAGCGATCCATTTGTTAGAGCAGAAATAGTACGATAGATTTTGATAAACGAAATCCATTCTGAAATTTTCTGTCACCTAATTTCTTGTAAGGATTCTCTCTTCCGCTAATAAAACTTCAAGCTCACCATCATTCCTATCCAAGTAGGCTGCAATAACAATTGTCTCCGAAATAATCAGCTGTAGATCTGGCTCCATTTTGTCTTACTAGGTCTGCTAATCACAGGTCATCTCCTTTAACCGCTCGAATTTGGCCGGTTAGAAGTTACCGTTGTTAATATTCTGTTTAAGTCCTAACCGAGGTCGATGCCCGTGAAAATACTTTATCGGAGGTTAGGTGGCAATTTTAACCAGTTGTTACACTAACCGACGTTGATGCACGTTGCCATACATGATGTAGGCCTACACTCCTAAACACAACGAGAATGTACGCAGTCGAACCGAACCGAATCGAGCTTAGCCGGAAAAAGCCGATGTTTAAAATCGCTTGTTTTTCTGGTCCATTGTAATCCCATATGAACTTAAGTAGCCTAATGCAAGTGTGTTAATTTTATGTAAGTACACTTATATTTACATTTATACGTATTTGTTGGAAAATGAAACTTCCATTTGAAGAAAGCTATATATTCGAAACAAATTGAGGGGTTTGGGGGGGAAAACCAGGCAATTCCAATTCAGTACTTTTCGAGATAATGAAGAAAAACTTACCGCCAAACAATAAGCATGTACAGAAGAGGCAGGTTCAAAATGCATTATAACTGTGAATGTAATTATTGAAACTACCTGGTTCTTCGACCAAACGATAGAGCGTATTTTTTTTACCTCCATGCATAAACAACTCAAAAATGAAAAAAAAAATTGGAGCTGCCTGGTTTTTCCTCCAAACCCTTCAATTGTACAGTTGTAGTGATTTCAGCACCACTGCCAATTGGTTACAGAATAAACTATTAAATGTCTCTAGTCGGCCTGATATCAAAAATGAGTTTTCTGTGTCCGTGCATTCTTAAATTATAACTCTACATACAACTTTCGTGATTTGGCTTGAGGACGTCTTCTAAATCACAAAAATCTTGGGTTAAAATGACTGTTCAAATCAAACTGACTCTTGTCCACAGCAGAATTTGCAACAAAATATTAGTTCCAAGCACTGACATCAAAGATTCTCATGCTCCCATTTGATTCTAAAATGCACAAAACCTCTTTGGTTTTATAATGTCTCTTGCCTAGCTGGTAAGAACTTTTAGACCCAAAAACGTTTTTCGAGATTTTCCACATTGTAATGGGAATGGACAAGTGTCGTTTTGAAAATAAGTTCCTCAAATGTTTAATTTGTGTGAAATATTCAATAAAACTACATGCAACATTTGAATGATAGGCTTGAGACTGTTCATTCCCTTGAAGGGAACTATGCTTGGCCACCGATTTGCAAACAATAATGGAGGTAATTTCCAGATTCCGAAGTGCGTTATGACGAGTCTGGAGCGTTCTGTTTTTCTTTCCCATACACTGCCTGATCACCCGGACAGACGCACCTAATTTGTACAAAGCAGAGCATATGTTGACACAGCACGCGTTTCCATATTTGAACGAGTCGTCTTGTCCAAATTGAGTTAATATGGCGAGTGCGCGACTCTGAGCAGGAATCCGACTCGACAACAAGGTTCGCACTTCGTGATGCGCGATCCTTCCCACTATTTTTCGTACTGTATCTTCCTTTAAAATTTTGAAAAAAAAAAAAAAATCATTCAGGAACAAAAAAAAAATGATGCTAAAAATGTAATTTTCTTATTATTTAGTCCTAAGTAATTATCTTTTCATTTCTAATGTATTCAGCTTAACTGGTAACTTAAATAAGTTTCATTAATATGGTAGTATTTCACAACGTATTATTATTATTATCATTATTATTATTATTATTATTATTATTATTATTATTACTACTTGGTTATTTAACGACGCTGTATCAACTATGAGGTTATTTAGCGTCGATGGGATTGGTGATAAAGAGATGGTATTTGGCGAGATTCGCCATAGATTACCTGAAATTTGCCTTACGGTTGGTGAAAACCTCGGAAAATACCCAACCAGGTAATCGCCTCAAGCGGGAATCGAACACGCGCCTGAACGGAACTCCGTTTCGGCAGGCAGCGCCTTAGCGGACAGAGCTACGCCGGTGGCTTATTATTATTATTATTATTATTATTATTATTATTATCATTATTATCATTATTATCATTATTATTATGTATTTTTATTAATTGAAGACCTGGTTGGGTTGAAGAGAAGGCTTCTGAGCCTTGACACTGTCAAATAAAATAAAATTTATTTTATTATTATTATTATTATTATTATTATTATTATTATTATTATTATTCATTCATTCATTTCGTGTACTGCTCAAGGGCAAGTCTTTCACTGCAAACCCAGCTTTTTCCAATCTTTCCTATTTTCTGCCTTCCTCTTTGTCTCCTCATATGATCCATATATCTTAATGTCGTCTATCATCTGGTATCTTCTTCTACCCTGAACTCTTCTCCCGTTCACCATTCCTTCCAGTGCATCCTTCAGTAGGCAGTTTCTTCTCAGCCAGTGACCCAACCAATTCCTTTTCCTCTTCCTGATCAGCTTGAGAATCATTCTTCCTTCACCCACTCTTTCCAGCACAGCTTCATTTCTTATTCTGACTGTCCACTTCACAAGTTCCATTCTTCTCCAAATCCACATTTCAAATGCTTCTATTCGCTTCTCTTCTCTTCGTCGTAATGTTCACGTTTCTGCCCTATACAATGTCACACTCTATACAAAGCACTTCACTAGTCTCTTCCTTAGTTCTTTTTCCAGAGGTCCGCAGAAGATGCTCCTATTATTATTATTATTATTATTATTATTATTATTATTATTATTATTACTATTATTATTCCTTATGCTGCCTTGGTAACTCAACTTGCAGAGCATGGCTTACTATAACTTCAATCTAATGTTACAAAAAGTTATATAAATTTACGCACTGTACAATAAAATATGTGGTGTACAAAAGAAATAAATGGAGAAGTCGGACAAGAACGTCCTCTATCTCGTGCTCTGCTCATGTATACCGTACGATATATGAATGAAATAGTCACAGAATGGAAGAAATTGTACAAGCAAGAGATTGAAATTCAAAATCGCATATCTTTAAATACTTTATTGTATGTTGACGATGAACTAATTATAGGACAACCTCCATAAAGATATAAACTTTGAGCAGCACTCCACCATCTTTTCGGATTAAAATGTCTCGCAGTAAATCCAAATTAACTTGTTAGGTCAACAACTTATACAAAGTAAGATTATGCTGGAAAATATAATTCTTCAACAAATTAATAACCTTAGCGATCTGGAGTGTAACTTATCTTAAGAGGGCAAAAAAAAGTTAAAATTACGGATTATTTAAAAGTCGTTGTTTTATTAAATATTTCAACACTCAGTCGTGAACAAGCAACAAAATGAAAAGCATGCAACACAACGGAAGTTTGAAATATATGAAAGTTATATTTGAACCAATCGAAAACATGATAGAAATACATCAAAAATGTTAAACTCTTTAGGAAAACAGCAGAATGTACTACAAAGGCTGGTTCACAATAAACCGGGAACGGAAACAACGAGAACGTAAATATTGTTAAAATGTATTTAGATGTGAGCATTCACAATTGATTCTCACGTTCCCGTTCCCGGGCTCGGCAAGCTTCTCGTTAATTGTGAATGCTCACATTTAAATAAATTTATTTTAACAGTATTTCCGTTCTCGTTGTCGTTTCCGTTCCCGGTTTATTGCGAATCAGTCTTAATGGATTATAAAATAAATAACGATATAGTAGAGGAATTATAAATTTCAGCAAATCTAGCGAAAATGGAAAAATATAAGACTGAAACGTATGTGATACTTATCATCGAAGACAGATACCCAAGCATAATTGTCCAGTATCAACCTAAATGAGAAAGAAGACTTGATCGACCTTTGAAGCGATCAACAGACGAAATCCATTTCGAGATCGAAACGGACCACAAGATATATCCTCGTGAAAGATCATGATGATGATGATTTATGATGATGGTAGTGGTGATGACGATGGTGATTATGATTATGATGATAATTGTGATTTATATCTGGAATGAATTGATTGCCCATGTCTGTGAGTTTCTGTTTATATGCAGGGGAGAAGTGAAATAATCCTGCAGGTTGAAAGGGACGGTAGGGTACGCTTAAATGAATAGAAAACCTGCATTACGTTTTGTGATTAAATGCATGGTTAATTAGAAAATTAAGTAGGAAGTTTTAGCGGTTTGGCAACATCGCCGCTAACACACTGCTCTTTCTTCTCGTAATACAGATGTAAGAGGTCAACGAACTCAGGTTTGTTTCCCTAGGTGAACTACCTTCCACCTACAACTTTGTAACTACAACTTTGCAATCTGGTCGCATCGTTCAGTGGCTTGAAATTAATTGTTTTAAATTAAATTTATATGAAAACCGTCCACACTATTTAAATATGACAGAGGGATAAATTATTATTTATTAGATCTTCTATCGATATTGATCAAAATTACAATCCTGCTCGCAATATTTACCAACTAAGAGAGAGTTAAACATTTGGGAAAATACTTTTTTTTAGAAAACTATTAACTTTCCACCAATATAATATTATAGTTTTTTGTTACATTCAATATGACCTATTCGCTCTGGAAATCTGCAAGGCTATTTCACTTCCACTGTGTGTTTCTGTTTTTGTGTTTGTGTGTGATTGTGTATTTGTTTTTGTGTTTGTGTTTGTGTGTAAAATTTAGGTTTAATAGTTTATACACACTTTAACACCAAGATCATATCTCGTATATGAGTATATCAATAGGCTGTGAACTGTTGCTTAGATTCTGTCTCTGTTGTCGTATGTCTATTGAGTTATTGTAGGCTATTCATTTAACCAATTTAATTTGTTTTTATTACTGACTATGGTAATGATCAAGTTGGTGATACGTAAGTTTCCAAATCGGCATTTGCCTTTTTAACTAGGAAAACCATGAAAAAATTGCAGTTAAATTAGCCAGCCACGGTGTTTGAACCCGGGATCTCCCGAATGACACCTCGCTCGGTTAGATGATTTGTTTTCCGTGTTTTTGACATCCCTGCACTTCCACTCGTGAAGGTCTAGGTGCATTACAATTGATCCCTATCTGCAGGGATTAATAATGTATAGATAACTGCCCGTCTTCTGGGTTTTGAGCGTGACGGACTGTTTCAACACCCTGTAGCGGGATAGGGGCTGCCACCCCTTTTGTGTCGCACAAAAGCTCCTCTGTTAATGTGACAATACGGGATACTGCAGCCCCCATGTTGAGAAGTGTGTACAGGTTTTCGCATAATATTTGCAAAGGATTTTTTCCCTATTGTGTGACGAATTTCGTGGTCTGTATGTGACAAAAGCTCCGCTGTATTCACGGACGATTTTGCGCGTCAATCTGTTACTATGATTTTCAGTACTAGAAACGGGGCCCTATCATATGGTTAAATGCATCGTATCTGTTGCCAACTTACGTGGCACCATTCCTACTTAAAAGTATACATGGTTCCGAAAACAGTAAAATATAATTTCAAACAATTGGTGGAATTCATTTAAATTAATTCATGTTGAAATGCAAATTATTGAACTTCTTTGCCCAGTTCCTTTTTAATCTTTCATTCCTTCCTTTCGATTACGGAATTCTTAGTTATTCATTTATTTTTCTCTCTACATTTATTGTTGTTTCTTCTTAATTTATTCCAATCACCTTTTATTTATTTCTTTACTTTCCCCATTTCCAATTCTGCAATGCCTGGGAAAAGTGACATAAGTCAGTTTCCACAAACCTTTTTTGATAATTTATTGACAACTTACGGAACATCTGCTCGCTTGGAAAAAGAGACATAAGTATTTCTCCCATTACAATAATTCATACAGAAAAAAATCAAAGCGACACAAACCAGTGTAAGTTGTCAATAAATTATCAAAAAAGGTTTGTGGAAGTTGACTTACGTGACTTTTCCCAGGCACTGCAGAATTCTTCTCAGAATTATCTGCTATGTAGCTTTCAATTTCTTTCAACTTTTCGAAACCGGCATCAAGCACTTCTTTCTATCCCTCAACACAGAACGTCTTATCCTCCTACACTGTAAAAATACTCGTACCTCGTCTCTGGAATTCGTTACCTAATAACGTCAGGGACTGCCGGACTTTATCACAATTCAAGATTAAATTGGAAAATTTTGTCTTACTTAGTGGTTTTTAGGTATTGGGAGAAGTGTTGATTTGTGTTTTTACTCTAGATTAAAATTGCAAGTTTCTTGTTTCTTATTTAGGATATAATTAATTACGATACTTGATCACTCATCTAAAGTTTGTGTGACTGCAACCTGTGTGTATTTTTGTCTGGCTTTACTTTGTTTCTAGTGTGATTTTTGTTTTTATGTCTATTAATGTATTTGTATTTCTGTTAGTGTGGAAGAGAAGGCATGATGGCCTTAACTACACCAGAATGAATGAATATTATAATAATAATAATAATAATAATAATAATACTTTCAATAATATATCTTCATCCAGTTCCTTTCAACGTAAAACATTTGTGTTCGAGTATGAATTTGAGATGTTACCTAAGTTTCAACTATGCCGCCAATTGCTTAGCAACGGCAATTAGTTACGTCACACTATTAAGACGCAACTTGCTTAGCAGGCTCTTGCTATGACTTGGTGTTTGCTAAGACAGACTTACTTTCTTCCATGAATTGTATTTCTTATTTCTCTCGTCACAACATACCAATATTAACAGCTGTCCAACAAAGCAGTTCAGATGAAACACAATCATTTCAATTTAAATACTTGTACAGATATGCAGGCTTAATGAAAATCTTACAATAACACCCATCCAAGAGCATAAACGTTTTACAGAATTACAGAAATCTTATGAATACCCTATTACCACAGTCTAGTATATACAGTCACGAAGCTCAGTACGTAGTAAATATGCATCCATAGATAGTTGCTAACCACTAGGATCGCTAATATCTCTTCATTACAGACAATGCGAAATAGTACCTGCACAGTCTATTGTTTCTAGTACCCTCATAAACTCAAGCTTCGTAACTGTATACAGAGTGTTTCAAAAATACGGGGCATAATTTCAGGTATCTATTTCCCACATGTAGACAATCAAAATAGTTCATTACAACATGTGTCCGGAAATGCTTTATTTCCGAGTTATGGCCTTCACAACATTGAAATTCACCGGAACGTTTTTCTTTCCGCAGGTCGTTGCCGTCAAAGGAGACATTAAGAGGGCACTCTGACAGTTCATTCCGAGGCGAAGGTTATATTCAGTGTTGTGTAGGCGTACTTGGATCGAAGGTTTCCTGATCGATGGATAGGTAGAGGTGGTCCAATTGCTTGGCCTCCACGCTCACCTGATCTGAACCATCTCGATTTCTACTTGTGGAGCCATTTAAAATCATTGGTTTATTCGTCTCCGGTGCCTGATTTGAATCCCTTCGGAATCGAATTGTGGCATGTTCTGAGGACATACGCAATACTCCTGGAGTTTGGGATCGTGCTCGCAGGTCAATGAGACATCGATGTGAGGTCTGTATTGAAGCAGGAGGTGGACATTTTGAACATCTTCTGTAATGACAACGACCTGCGGAAAGAAAAACGTTCCGGTGAATTTCAATGTTGTGAAGGCCATAAATCGGAAATGAAGCATTTCCGGACACATGTTGTAATGAACTATTTTGATTGTCTACATGTGGGAAATACATATCTGAAATTATGCCCCGTATTTTTTAAATACCCTGTATACTAGACTGTGCTATTACTTTTTCCCTTTTAATTATCTATTCTGTTTTCATTCCTCCAGTTTGTTTTTTTTTCTCACTTTTCTCCTTTGTTCTTTTCATGTCTGATATTTTCTCTTTACCTCTCTCCTTGTCTCTACTCTCTTACTGATAATGACTGAATTCTTACAATTTCTTTCTTTCCTTATTATTTCTTTCTCTCTTCTAAATTTTTTTCGTATTGTCTCGTTTTTCTTTTTTGCTTTTTATTTTCATCGTATCTTTCGCCGTCTTCCTTCTTTAAATTTAAATTCCTATGCATTATTTATTATAGTTTGTATCTTTCTTATTTTCTCTGTTCATTTCAATTATTCATGTTCTTCCTTTTTGTCTACACTTGCTCTATTAATATAATACTCATGTTCAGCCTTTTATGTTTTATTTCTGTTTCCTTTTACGAATTTGCCTTCAATGTTTATTACATTTCCTCTATTCTCCTCTCCTCTCTCCTTCCATTTAACTTCATTTGTGTTAACTTCATCCTACTACATTAGTTTGCATCTTTTTAGTTATTTTTTCATAGTAAAGCTCCGTCTCCTTTCGATTCCGGCAAAATAACTTTCCCTTAATAGTTTTACTTCGTCTGTATACAAAATTTGTGACAGGGATTTTTAAATACCATTGATTGCATGTTTGTGGCTTTACTTCCCTCATATAAGTTGAACTTGTCCTATTATTTCATTTTTTTTGTTCAGTACATGATGCCACTGCCTCCTGTTATACAGTCATACAGCAATACTACTGCTAATGCGTTATTTCTTGTAAGTAGTTTACGTAACACTCGAGAGATGGTAGCACTAGTAGGTATTGGCAAGTACAACATCTATCGGAGAGTTTTTGAATTTCATGTTACACATACAATGTGACATTCTTTCCATCTCTATCTATAATAAAGACGTAGCCAGTGAAAATAAAGTCGTTTTCATAATCTGATTGTCACCTAAGATGTACGTCAAAACTTGAAACATTAAAACTCCGTAACTTTTCTACAAAATTTTATTGCATTAAATTTCTATAACATTTTCACTTCACGGTATATCAGACAAAGTATGTTTATGATATAATTAAAGTATAATATGCCCTTGTGATTCTAACATAGATCTATCTAATCGCTTTTGTAACACTGTATCAGGCTTATTTCTATTGCCGTGGTTAAAAACTTTATGCTAATTATCCTATTAATTTTGTAAATTACATAGCATACTTACATAATGTCCATATTCGGTTATGTATATATACAGTGCATTCATTTTATCTCTCCACATTAGCGGAAGTAGAGTGGAAGCGCAGTGCACAGTACATCTGCCCACACACGGCCCGCTGAGCGCTCGGTTATGAGTAGGGGACGGATGTTGATGAAATGTCTTATTTTTCACATTAGAACGATGCCTTTTAATGTAGAAATCCTTTCTATGTTAATATCAACGTAAAAAGTAATTTCTTTTATTGCATTTCTTGCATTTTTTGACGTTTTTTGAACTATTAGGTCATTTTTATATTTTTTTCGGCATTTTTTTGGTAATTATTAATACTTTGAAGAACTTTTAGTTCATTTGGAATGCATTTTTATTACTTCTTTACCGATAGGTCTGTTAAATCTTTTTCTAACCAAATAGGTCAGTAGTAATTACCTACTGAATAAGTGAATAACAGTGAAGTTTGAGTTTTATAGTTTGGAACAGACTCTAAAGTCCATCCCTCATTCCACTGAAGGCTTAATTTCACACAATGGAAGTAATATAAAATGCTTGACAGTAACTTACTTTGACCGCTACTGTCCTTTTGTCGGTACGAGGATGTCTTTAGAATTTATATTTGAAAGGGGGGAAACTTTCACCATGTCCTGGACAGGGCGTTGTGTCCTCAACATGGTTCGGAAGGGATGTCTACTGTAGAAGACAGTACAGACGTGGACAAATTATTAGCAAAATTGAAGATTTTTATTATATATTTTTACAAAATTCGATTCTTCAATTTTGACTACAGTTGACATTTTTGCGTATTTCCAAATTATTAGCGAAATTGAAGATTTGTATTGTATATTTTTAGAAAATTTAAATCTTCAATTTGGACTACATTTGATGTTTTTGCATATTTACAAATTACTTGCAAAACTGAAGGTTTTTATTATATATTTTTACAAAATTCGATTCTTCAATTTGGAATTCAGTTGATATTTTGGATATTTCCAAATTATTAGGCCTAGAAAAACTGAAGATTTTTATTTTATAGTTTAAAAAAAAATGACTCTTTAATTTAGATTGTAGTTGATATTTTTGCTAATTTACAAATTATTAACAAAATTGAAGATTTTTATTATATATTTTTAGAAAATTTAACTCTTCAATTGAAACTACATTTGACATTTTTGCATATTTCTGTCTATTGTTATGATAGAGATATGCAAAATTGTCAACTGTAGTCTAAATTGAAAAATCAAATTTCGTAAACAGAATTATCATACAAATCATCAATTTTGTTAATAATTTGTCCACGTCTGTATTGTTAACACAAATATTGCAAGAATGCACTCTGCGCCCACAATTAGTTTTGTCATTCACATTCCCTCATCTGGAAGATCTGGTAACAAAAGTGAAGTGCGGAAGGAGGAGACAGAGAATGAAGGCACTGACATGGACCACCCCTGATTGAAACACATTTTAAACCCTTATTAAAATCTATAGTTTTTTCTTAAAACTTTCATTTTGTTGCATGTTCTTTTCTTTGTCTTAGCCAAATTCCAGGAAGTTGTCTCCTCTCTCTGAGATTTGCAGGGCAGTCATTGGAACAAGGTGACTAATTTTTAAGAAGTTGTGGTGCGAGTACGGTGAATAATAGTTAAATGTCATTTTCTGTCAATTTTATGTCAATTTTCCATTTGAGAATGGATCTGGGAACCACATTTTTGCAGTTCGAATTTTGTGTCCTATGTTTTGTTGACCAGTGCCGTTCTCCCACCTATTACAGACTTACCGCACATTTATTTTTCTTCTCTAGATGTAGGAAGCAACGAGAAATTGACTCATGTGTTTTATGATAACAGCAAGGATAGCGGACAAACTGTTGCGGATCATTCTGTGCTAATTGGCTTGCAGTCTGGAGTGGCAATCCCGTTGCTAGGATACGCGTCTTGCGTTTCAATACCGCGTCGCGTGCTGCACTTGTTTGCGTTGCCATTGCGTTCCCTTGATGATGCGGGTCCACCATCATACGTGATTACCTCCATGAATCCGCGCTGCGCACGGTCTCTTATCCTGAGGCGCGGGCTTCGGGGCTTGCTTAGAAAATTGTTGAAAGATTCTTCTCTTCTGTAAAGAATTTGCAATTTTGATCTTGTGTTGAACTTATTAACAGGGTCTACTGGATTATCAGCAGAATTGACTTTCATATAACGTTGATCTTAAAGATATGTACATAAATATGTAATTACAAGCCTTAAAATACATACTAAATATGTAATGTCACAAATGCACAGGGAGTTAAAAATTGTTATTTCAAGAAATAATTTCATTTTAAATATATATAAATAAGATTAGTCACGACAGTGTTTTTGGTGCGATTGTAAAGTTACTCAGGCATGAAGCACAAAATGCTTCAAGATATTTCTTCGTATTTTCAGAAGTTCCGTCGGCGATGCACAGTATGTTCTTATACACCGAAAACGATATCTCGACATCCCATGATGTTATTGGTGCATATTTTAGCAATGGATGTGGCTGACAGCAATGCCTTTTGAAGGTTTTCGTGTTTCGCTGAGGATCTGGCTCAGGCGATGGAGTGGCATGAGGTCGTTACAGTACGCCTGTAAGTTACTTAGGTGCTATTCATAGACATTTCGCTAGCCGCTCTACGAGCGTGCTAAACTAGCCCCGGCTATCGACTGGTTATTTGTACAGGATTCATATATCATATCATATATCATATCATATATCATATCATATATCATATCATATCATATCATATCATATCATATCATATCATATCATATCATATCATATCATATCACATCGTATCGTATCGTATCGTATCGTATCGTATCGTATCGTATCGTATCGTACCGTACCGTATATCATATATCATATCGTATATCATAATTATATCATATATCATATCGTATATCATATATCATATCATATCGTATATCATATATCATATCATATATATCATATATCGTATATCATATCATATATCATATATCATATCATATATCATATCATATATCATATATCATACCGCTAACACTGGTTTATGAATACGAAAAACGTTAGTTCGTTGATCATCCACCGTAAGTCAGCGCTAAGAATGTCTATGAATACAGCCCTAAGAAGCTAAATGCAAGACTGCAGGATTAGCAGAAAAATGCCATGTTAAAATTGGTGGTTGTCTTGTCCTGAATGCTGAAATATGTATCCCATTATATACTGCCAATTTTGAGTTCAAGATTTTATAATTTTTTTATACAGTAGAACCCCGATTATCCGTCACTCTATTAACCGATTGGGGGATTATCCGAGTGTCTTTCTCGCGCTTTTTTTTTTTTTTTTTTTTGCTACAGAAATATATGAAGCAGGTACTGCACTTTTTTTTTTTCTGGAAAGTGTTATTACAAGCATTTATCCTTACATAGTATGGTCTATTGTTAGAGTTGTAAGCTTACTTTATAGACTCCATAACTTACATATAAAGTGTCTTCCACGGACATGAAAAAAAATCATGTTGTGCTAAGTATAGAAATAAAAGTGCAAATCATTGAGTAGTTTGGGGAAAGGGAAACTGTGGTTCACATCGCATCAGAATACAACACTGGAGTTACAACGGTGTGCAATTTAATAAAAATTAAGGATAAAGTATGTAAGTTTACAACACGAGACTTCCACTATTCATATCTTTCCACGGACAGCCATACAATGAGTTTATTTGCCCCTTAAAAATCCGTCCATGACGGCCAGACTTAAGTTAGTGGACTTCTGATCCTCTACCTAGCATGTTAAATACAAGATCATGGAGGAAAATACGAAAGTTTCAGTATTATTCACTCAATTTGCCAAAATCTTTTATGGTACGGATTATCCGATTTTTTCGACTAACCGTTTAGCCCACCCCCTTCATTACCACGGATAATAGAGGTTCTACTGTAATTTAATTTTAGTTTATGCAGAAATATTAATATTTTTATAAGATGTTTAATTAAACAACACTTGGTATTAGATGTTAATTTTATGTGAAATATGTGCTTATCATAAATATGTAGTATTAATATTAAATATAATGATCTTGTAGCCTAATTCGCCAACATCTTGAGTTTTCAAACATAGAGGTATGTTTAGTAGGGGAGAAATATTATGTAATTACAAAAAAAAAAAAAAAAAAAAAAAATCCGGATATAAGTGATACGTGTGTATAAGCAGTGTATGTTAAACAGTAATGTTTATGGACTTTGTAAAAATAGTGTTGTTGAAGGTATTAAAACAATAAAAACGTCCAGAGACATTTGTTACAATGCAGTATATTTGGTCGGTCCAGTATATTTTAATAGAATGTATATGGTCCAATAAAGAAGTTCAAAGACATTATTATTACAGTGTATTGTTCTTCGACATCAATTTAATTTATCTTGTTTTTTCTTTAATTTTTCATCAAAGTTCAGAGAATTATGTAACTTCTTTCTGATGCATTTTAACATAAAATTTGGTGAATTAAAGATATTTATAATAATAAAAAAACTGCCTAATCGATCCGTTATCGCTTTTAACCCTCACTTGCAATGAATAAAACTATAATGTATTACTGTATACCTACCTTTGCACCACCTTGTATGTATATAATGAAGGGCCAGTTCAAAAGGGAAACTACTCAAAATTTATAGTTTTGAGAATACTGCATTTTGAAGCTCAATGTTGCTGTGAAAAATCCAATTAACGCATTTTAATTTTAAACTTACAATATATGTACATTTATTTAAATCATATTTTAGTACTAAAACCCAGGAAACTAATTAATAATAAGTTTAGTAATATTCAAAATGTAAAATTAGGCATGTCACAAGATACTGTTCTAGGGCCAATTTTATTTCTAATATAGGCATTATATAAATGACAAAATGGCAATATCCATTATTATGTAACATTGGCTTTCATTTCTATGAAAAAATTATTTCTACCATGTTATTTAGAACTTAAAATTTCGTTTGTGAAACTCACTAAAACTGCAAATTTTTATTTGTGTTTGTTTATAATCAATGGAGACAATGCAACAATCAATACACATATCACACATGTATTTGTAAGAAAGACAAATCTTAAACCTAATATCCTGGACTTTTTCAAATTGGACCATATGGATGGTAACCATTGAATCCAATATCCTGCACCTTTCTCAACATTGAACCAAATGGATTGTATCAAATATAACCATTGAAGCAAATACCCTGGGTCTCTTTCAACATTAGACCGTCCACATCTGTGGAGTAACGGTTAGCGTTAGGTGACCCGGGTTCGGTTCCCGGTCGGGGCAAGTTCCTGGTTGAGTTTTTTTCCGGGGTTTTCCCTCAACCCTATATGAGCAAATACTGCGTAAGTTTCGGCATTATCACTATCTCATTCAGATGCTAAATAACTAAGATGTTGATAAAGCGTCGTAAAATAACCCACTAAAAAACATTAGACCATATGGATTGTACTAAATGTTGCTGGAGTTTTCTGTTTGTACCAAATGTCAATGGACCATTATTATTATTATTATTATTATTATTATTATTATTATTATTATTATTATTATTATTATTATTATTGGACATTATGGATTGTACCAAATGCCCGATAATTGCTTGAAATACAAATTCGCAGTTGAATAATAATAATAATAATAATAATAATAATAATAATAATAATCATAATCATAATCATAATCAGCTGCAGCAACAATTGTAGATGTTCCTATTGGCCGTTAAGTTCTTTCTTCCAGTGGTGTCTTTAATTAATTTTCTTAGTTTCTGAGTAGTCTGTAGTTGGTATAGTTAATTTCATATCCTCGAGTGCAATTTCACATAAAAGACTTTTCCGACAGACCTACTAATCCTTACTAATTGATTGTCATATATAAATGCCTTCCTTGCGGTGACAGAAATCTTGTTTTCGCCTGTTAGTAACCAATCACAATCCCCGTTTAGAAAAAAAATAATAGCTTCCCTTTATTTCCACGTGGAGGCAAAGTTGTCACATCTTTTCCGAATTACAAGAATCTTGTCAGTTAGCTGGAGAATATCATTGAATGTGGCAACTATGCAGCATGAGAATTTGAGACGGGATGAGATGATCATTGGTGTTTGTGTAGGAAGTCGTATATCTGTTAAGTGGGTGTTGAAAGGTGCCATCGAACTGCAGAATATAATAATAAACGAATTATATCTATTCTCATCGTAGCTGTTGGTTTCTGAATATAATTATGTATCTGTAGTTCTGTATAGGGAAATTTTTCTTTGTGTGAAAACATTGTATTGTAACGTATTTGGAAAGAAGTCCGTATTGGGAGTCAAATTCTTTGCACTAGTGCCAGTGGCATGAGTACATATCGGTATTCAGAGGTAGTTCTATTGACAGAAGTTGATACAGTCTACATAGCTGTTGGCCAGATAAAGTTTTAATGTTCTTGTCGGGTCAGGAGGTGACGTCATCTGTTGAGTTGGTAACGTTTGTGTAAAGTCGAGTTTTACTGCCAGGTTGAGATAAAGGAAACGATTGGAATCGTCTTAAATCGGCTCGAATTGCTAGGAAACGAGATAAACAACTGCAAGTTTTCACTTCTACCTTATAAGATACTGGACTGGAAACAACGTGAAGAACATGGTTAACAGGGTTAATTGTGAATACGTTTTGATTATACAATGCTGAAGAAAACCTATTTCGAGACTTCAGCGGTTCTACACGTTAACAGAATTCATGATAACAACAAAGTGGATATGGACGTGGCTTTTCTGTACCCCAGAGGTATTGTAGCCTACAGGTCCATTCATCCGTTTTCTTTTACTGAAAACCCAGCATTCTCCAATCTTTCCTATTTTCTGCCGTCCTCTTAGTCTCCGCATATGATCCATACATCTTAATGTCTTTTATCATCTGATATTTCCTTCTACTCCAAACTGTTCTCCCGTTCACCATTCCTTCCAGTACATCCTTCAGCAGGCAGTTTCATCTCAGCCAGTGACCCAACCAATTCCTTTTTATCTTCTTGATCAATTTCAGCACCATTCTTTCTTCGCTCACTCTTTCCAACACAGCTTCATTTCTTATTCTGTCTGTCCATTTCACATGTTCCATTCTTCTCCATATCCACATTTCAAATGCTTCTATTCGCTTCTCTTCACTTTGTCGTAATATCCATGTTTCTGCTCCATACAATGCCATACTGCACACAAAGCACTTCACTAGTCTCCTCCTTAGTTCTTTCTCCAGAGGTCCACAGAAGATGCTCCTTTTTCCATTAACAGCTTCCTTAGCCATTACTATCCTCCTTTTGACTTCTGGCAGCAGCTCATGTTACTGCTTATAGGCTAGTCCACTTCAAGTAGAAGCTGTCCACTTGCTCTACTGCCTCATTTAGAATTCGCACGTTTACCTTGTTTATTTTTCTTCCGATAACCATGGTCTTCCTGTTGTTTGTATTTATCTTCATCCCGTACTGCTCACAGTTGTCATTTAGTTCTTGTAGCATGCTCCCTAATATCGTCTCTTCTTTTGCTAATAACGCCATATCATCAGCAAATCTTATACACTTTAGTCTTCTTCCTTCTACTATAACCCCTCCCATGTTCTGAAAACAGTTCTTCACTAAATTCTCCAAGTAGATGTTTGACAGGGCAGGTGATAAAGACCATCGTTGTCGTACTCCTCTTCCTCTTTCACTTCTTTCTGACATCTTCTCCTATTCTGGCTTTGACTCATATTGTGCAAGTTTATTATTTTATCAACTTTAGGATACAGAAAAGAAATGTTTTTTATTTCATCCCTGGTAAAGTTACAAATCTATTCCTTTTATTTTTGACATAATGAAACCATAGTATACCCACAATCTAATACATACAGTCACGAAGCTCGAGTTGTGAAGAACAATAAACTGTGCCGGTATTATTTCGCATTGTCTGTAATGAGGCGATAGTTGCGATCCTAGTGGTTAGCAACTATCTATGAATGCATATTTACTACGTATTGAGCTTCGTGACTGTATATACAAGACTGTGGTATACCTTGATAACTATAATACATATGTAGAAGTAAACAGAGTTATGTAGGACTTAACGTAGTATTCCTCCCTGTTAGGAGGCCTTTGTACTTCATGGGACACATAGACCTCACTCACTCACTCACTATTTCAAATGGTTCTTGTGACAAGATATCTGTATCTTAGGCTCCTTTAAATCGTCGGTTTAGAAGCAAAACACATTAAGTTAAAAATATTTGGCTTGCTTCTGAGAAAACGGCGTAGGTTAAAGGTTGGTAATATTATGACAGTACTTTTTGATATTTTTTTTTTACAATTTTACTGAGCGAGAGAAGGACCGGTTTTGTACAGAAACTTGTCCACGAACATTCCTTAATACGCTGACGCAAAAAAACCGATCTTCCTCATGTTCAGTAAAATTGTAAAAAAATTCTCAAAAAGAACTATCATAATATTATTAGTATCACAATTTACCAACCTTTACCCTATATAATGCATACAGTGAATGTGTATGAACGTAGTAATAGAAAATCAAATACACATAAGAAGAAACTACTTACTAAAACTAAAATTTTGAGGATCCAGTTTTGTCCAAAACTTTCAAACGTCTTTTTCTTATAAGTAATCTTTCTGACATACTGTATTTTGCTTGTAGCCTAAGCCATAAAATGAAGTAAATTCTGTTTATTCATCACATTCTTTGTCTGCGTTATCTACTCACTAATGAAATGTAACTCTGTTAAATTGAAAAATCAGAGCAGTTCTTCACTTCATATTATTTTAGTTTTAAATAATCGATTCCCTTTTTATCACGACTGCTAAGCAATTTTTCCATCCTGAACACAATTTAGAAGGCCACGATAGGTTGTATGTAAAATTAATAATTTAATAATGGGTGAAAGTTCTATAATCTTTGGTGAATCTTTCGAACAAGAAATTGTCACATAATTAAAAATGCAAAAAAAAAAAAAAAAACAACAAAACAAAAACAAAAAACAAAAAAAAAAAAAACAAAAAAATCAAATGCCGAATAGTTATGTGGATTCAACTGATGCTGCAATTTTTGCAAATGACTAGAACATAAGTTTTCGTGTGGTTCTTCAATTTCATAAACCAGTATTATTTTATAATGTTTATGAAATAATAATAATAATAATATAATAATAATAATAATAATGTCTTTACTAAACACAACATGTACAACTTATATTCATTTTTTAATTTGTTAATGGAGACCTGGCTCAGGATCTCGTAGAGTGAGGGCGATCATGGAGTATGGTGGAATGATTATAACGGTGAGGGAAAATGAAAGAATCCCGAGAAAAAACCCTTCGTGTCCTCTTTGTTCATCATAAATTCCGTTATGGCCCAGAAGGAGATCGAACCCTGGTCGCCACATCGTGGCGTATCAGATAGAGTGCCTCCTTTCCACGCTGATAATATGGGTTTGAATCTCGATAATTTGTTATGGAAAAAAAATAATTCGTTGTGCTAGATTTTGGAAGGCAGCTACTCCCGTTTCCCTTACCGGAATTCGCTATTCCTTCATTAATCATAACGAGGTGCTATGTAGATCACCTTCTAACGGAAGCAAATAATCTAAAGTTAAGACTCTCAGTAGGACAGTAATGGCGATGAATATCTTCACGACAACTTCAACGGTAATTTAATCAGTGTCGTTTTCGAAGTGTTGATCCTCATGTTACCGGCAGCGGATTTGTGGGGACGAAGCATGTAGTGTCATCACCTCCAGGCTCGAAGCCGGATCTCCGCCCTACGTGTCGTCACTGTTGCATGACGACACCTCTGCCCCCTGTCGGATAAAAATAAGCTATGTGCTGGAGTGTGGTTTTATTTCTAACCTGTCCCCACGTCATGTTTCGTTTTTATAAGCGTCAAATGTGGACTAGATCCCGGCTTTAGGTCTTGCCTAGTCATCATTCAGCTGGGAGCGCACTTCATCTCCTTCTGTCCAATAAAATTATCACATTCTCTTTTAATAATGCTCTATTCTCGTCTCGCCGGAAATGATACTCCGACTGAATACTTCGAAAGCTGTAGGTGGGTGGAAATGTTTATAGAGTTATTACAATTCTATGTACTATGTTGGGAGCCCGGAAGAAATGTGACGCATACTACTTTAAAATTAAAACTAATTATTACAATACACAATCAGATTTTAATTTTAATGAAATTCAAATGCTTACAGAATCACTTGGTAAATCACTAGTCAAGTCATTTTGTAACATACACAAGAACATGAAATCTTACAAGATTTTATACGCTAAATTCGAATGTATCACCAAAAAGTCTCTATCGGACTACGATTTTGAATTGGAAGCTATATAATTTATGAATCAGAGATTGCAGAAACAGCACATGTCACTATTTGTGGCGAAATGAGTTTATTCGGGTTTCATGGACTGTTGATATAGGGCTATCATTCCATGCAGAAAGCCGTCTCACATTTGGAGACCTGTGAAATCCTGGAAGCGCGCAGAAACAACTCATGTCAAAGACATGTGCCGACACATTGGTTCCCATTCCAGACGGCAGACATCTACGACACAAGGATACAAAAATTGATCACACTGAATGACTGATGTCTCAGTTCTGGTGGTGAATACGTTGAAAAATAACTCAACAATTGCTGTATCTGTTCCAATAAAACGTTCCATGAAATTTTCTTTTCTTTCTGTAAACGGCCCCAGGGAAACTTATTTTTTTTACTTCGTAATTGCGCTTGAGTTGCCAAAATTTATGTAAGCACTTCTTTTAACATTATTAAAATGATGGAAGAAAAAAGAGAATGTTTGCTTTGAATTACAAAGGAGAATACCATATTTACCTTCTTCATTGGCATATCCAGACAAAATCATGCCAATTCAAAGGGAGAAGCTTGACGAAATACGCTAACTAGTGCGTTACATACCACATGGATATGAAGAATTTTACAATAATATTCTTCAGTGGCCTATTGTGGAAAAATAAGTTCATTTATGTGCTGAACTTATGTATTAAGTACACAGTAGGCCTATGCATATATTATATCCCTAATTTGACAAATAAACTTTAATTGAACTGAAATTATTATACTACAATTTTGATTCCTTGCAGAAACAACACATGTCAAGCTAATATATATATATATATATATTGATTTATTTATTTATTCCATTAACAATTCATTAGATTCCAATAAATTTGGTATAAAACAACACATCTATTAGACTTCTGTCTGAAGAAGCCAGTACTATAACCAATGATGTTGTCTACTATCAGTAATACCGTTTTTTGTGTCTACTGAAAAATTTAATTTTCATGACATGTGCTGTTTCTGCAATCCCCGATTCATATAAACGATAACAAACATAAAGATCAGACAGTCTCAAAAATCGCCACTGACCCCTAATTTTGTCTTTCGGTAAAGACTTGTATATTGTTCTAGTATGAATAAGTGTTAAGGTAGAAAAAAACTTCTGATGAATATAGTTTAGATTTACTGCGGGGATAGAGTAATGGTACCTGAGTGATCCTTCAGTCCAGAACTCAATATTTCATCTGTCTTTTCAGTTAAGCAGTTGTAAAGAAAGTGTGATTGAGTCAACAAGTGACATTTTTGTCTAGTAAAGCATTTTATTGTGCTGATACGTCCTTGATTTCATTTTTAACGAATTTAAAGACGAATAAAAACGAATGATAGTGGTACATGTTCACAGTAAATGAAGAGTTCAGAACCATAGTGGGCCAAGCGCCATTTACTAAACCGTAGAAAACAAGGGTTAAAATGTAATGTAATGTAATGTAATGTAATGTATGTATGTATGTATGTATGTATGTATGTATGTATGTATGTATGTATGTATGTATGTAACACTGCAAATGGGTATATGTCCGGTAACTGATAATGCACTCAATAATGACAATTAATAATAAACACAATTAATAAAAATACACTTAACAATAAATTAATAATAATAATACAATAATAATATTATTATTAATATTATAATTATAAAAGGGAGCATCCTAAATTAAATGAAGCACGATCACTTAAAATAACATTTAAAGTAAACCTAATTTGTATCTTAACCCTAAGTTCGAACTAAAATCCAAGAGTATGATATGTTCATACCTGCGCAAGTACCTTTCAGCACTACACTCATTTCGCTGTCAACTCATTCACTGCACTGGAACTTCGACACATTTCACTGATTCTACCCTGATTTTACTAACACTTCAAAAACATTTCACTGTTCAAATACTTTGCACTGCCACTATAAACTATAGCCAACAGGATTACAACGAAGAACTAAACACAATCAAATACATAGCACAAGAAAATGGATACAACCCCAACATAATAGACAACATAATACGTAAGACAAAACAAAACCACAAAAAACAGAAGAATACAACACAAACACAAGAACACAAAAAATACATCACACTAACATACGAAAACAAAAACACACATAAAATTGCAACCTCATTCAAGAAATTAAATTACAACATCGCATATAGAATAAATAACACTCTACAAAAACATCTCAACACACAAACAACAGAAACAAACAAATAGAACCACACAGGCGTATACAAACTGAAATGTAACACCTGCAACAACTTCTACATAGCACAGACAGGCAGATAATTTCAAACACGTTACAAACATCACAGCCATAACAAAATTACAAAACACCTCCACATATGCAGAACACATCACAAATGCCAACCACACCCACAGAGACTTCAACACAGACATGGAAATACTACACATCCAACCAAAAAGAAAGAAACTCAACACACTAGAACAATATGAAATATACAGACACACGAAAACACACCCCAACGATATTCTCAACACACAACTCAATTTCAAAACACATACACTCTTTGACTCTACACTAAGAACGCACCCTCACAGGAAACAAGAGGCTCCAAGACTAACAACGACCAGTTCTGAAGATGACCCAAAATAGGTCGAAACATGTTAACAAGGTATGTTAAAATTTAACACAAAGTCTTATCATACATATTCCGAAATATAAAACTTCACTGACAGAAACACAATTCACTTACACAACACACTTCATTGACACAACACATTTCACACTTCACTGACGAAACACACTTCTTCACTGATATATAATTCCATGGAATTCAATGGGAACATATAGCAAGATATATAAATTATACACATTAAAACTAAATGATATGTCAATCTTCATTAAACTGTGATATTCACTTAACTTTAACCCTTGCTTTCTCCGTTTTTAATAAATGGCGCTTGGCCCACTATGGCTCTGAACCCTTCAAATAAACACGCGATATCGTGTCAAGTTTTTAAGTAAACTATCCGAATAATTTCTGTTATATTTTTATGGAAAATTCACTCTGAAATCACAAAGGAAAATATTACACTCACTGTTATAACTTCTTCCGATTTTTCCGGTCGATCGGAGCGCAAGTGTAGACTGAGTATCGCGCTCACATGGTTGAGAACCTCTACTTGTTGTGGGTGCCATCCATTACTTAATCTGAGCCCCACCATGGGAAACATCTCTGAGCAGGTCATAAATATTTCATCTAGAATTCCCCAATGGGCGAGGCTGGATGTTTCGAGTTTATAGCCGCCGGGAGGCGTGAATTCATGTTTGTTCTGATTTTCAATTTAATAAATACGTAAGTTATGGCTAGAGTCCCCACGGCGAACCCCGAACCAGGCCTCCGACTGGGAAAACTAATCCCTATGAAACCGCATTAAAAACGTTTGACACAGCCTATGGGAAACATCATTGGCAACTGGGTCACACTGGATACAGACCACAAAACAGCACAGATTGAATTGTTTATATTGCAGAGGAACAACTGTGAACGTATCTAGGGGCTGTAAATGTGTTTATTAGTAATTTATTTATTATTAGTATTAATGTGAACACCCAAAAATTGAAATGCACAAGAGTTATAATTAATTTATACTACGTGATTAATAATAATAATTAAGGAATCTTCTTTTTAAATTATACTCAAGAAATGCATAGAACTGTCAAGTATTTTCCAGTAGTATTTTGCTCTATGGTATTCCCGCTTGGGGTAATGGTACTTACATTGTTAAAGAGTTTTACTTACAAAAAAGGGTATTACCTACATTGCATGTCCTTCTTTATGATGATCCTTGCAAGTCTCTATTTACTAACCCTCCTGTTACCAAGATTTATTACAACTTACTAATACCCTAGATCATACATACCCAGATTGCTCGGCCTTATAGGCTTTGACGATAACTTTTGTCGGGTTTATTATTTTGCCATCTAGTTGTTACATAAGAAGTACTGTTCTCCAACCAGGAGATCAACCGTGAAAGGAATGTGCTTACTATTGCGTCATCTATTGGAGCGAAATAGATAGACTAATATTATCGTTATAACGTCAGTTTAAAAACCATTCGCTCTTCTGCATATGTTATTTCCTATATGGAGGGATTAAAAGACCAGGAGATTAACAGTGATCTAATTTTGTAACTAGGGTAGTATAAGTATGTGTGTAACAATGTTATTGTTTGTGTTGTGAGAGCGAGCCAATAGAGATACGAGTACCCACGTGTGTGACCTTATGACATCTTATGACATCAACATTCTTTCACAGCATTATCCCGCTCCGTTTCATTCCGCAAAGACTTTCTCGTGGTTGGAGTATAACTCCCATTTCAATTGCATTAGCGACTGTACTGCCATCCTGTGTTCGTTTACGGCGGACGGGTGGCGATCCTGGCGGTTGTTCTCTTCATAGTGCTACCGATTTTAACGTAGGGATGAGCAATCTATATGTGATCTGGGCTAATACCAATACCGTCAATAACATGTAATACCAATCTTTGTTTATTATTAGGTATTATTAATAGGATATTTATTCATTCTTTATTTTCTGGTCAAGAGCAGATCAGATTTTCCACTGCAAACCCAGCATTCTCCAATCTTTCCTATTTTCAACCTTCCTCTTAGACTCCACTTACGAACATATTAAGGTATACTGTATCTTTTACAAGTATGAACATTTTAAGTTTTTTGAAGTAAATACATATATTTTTGTCCTTGAAAGGTTCGATGTTATAAAGTATTTGGAAATAGGGGAAATAGATGTAAGATATCTGCTGAAATGATTTTGGGTTTTCAAATCTTTCGTAGGAACACGAATGTTGACTTTTTTTTTTTTTTAAGAAATTTGTTGCAATAAGGAACTGGAAGAAGAAAAAGAATATTAATAATGGGATAAATGTATTTTCCAACAGTTGTCGCCTTCTTTCGAAAACAAAACTCCATTCCTCGCTAGCTATCCGTCCATTAACATGGCTCCAAATTTCTTGCTGTGAAGGCTGCTTATACTTTTATCCAAGTGGTCTTTGGACGATCCCTTTTCCTCGTCACCGGTGCGATGGGACGCATCCCTTAATTAACTTCGACATTCTCTCTTCTGGCATCCTAGTAACACATCCTTAATGACAATAATAATAATAATAATAATAATAATAATAATAATAATAATAATAATAACAACAATAAGGTCACTGAGACAAATAACGCCATGTATATCTTTAACGTCACCCTATTAATTCTTGTTAACGACACCAGATTCTGATAGTGCACTACTGTAGCCTGCATTCGCTTGCCATGTAGTGATGAAATGAATTACTAGCTGTCCCCTGACATTTACCAGTGACATGATATTCCACTATTTTGCTGTTGTGTTGATAGTGGAAGGCTGTTCTTATATCAAGGTAAGAGGCAATATTTTATTTTATGTGTTGAGCAAATAATTACTATATTAAACTATATATTTTCATGATTCTTGAACATTCTATGTACAGAAAGTATTTGCTATCTATAACATTTGAAAATGTTAGCGAAACAGGCATGTAATATTATCAAGTACTCAGTAGCGCTTTAACGACGCGTGGCGTTAAATGTGTACAGATTAAATGTTAGGTTATGTTAGTACGGTACTCAGTCCTCAGTTTTAATAGCATTTTTATTGCTGTTGTATTCATAATTTGTGATATATTTACATTATTAGCGTGGAAACATCAGGAAAAACACTAACCTTTCAACTTACAAATGTCCAGAATGTCCACAGTGATGATATTGTTCAATAGCTTATCAAACTCTTAATTTTATGTTTTACTTTTGGGGAAACATTCATATTTAACTAAGATTAATGCTTTTGTGTTTATAACTTTCTACTGTATCTTTTTTGAAAGTAAGAAATTAACGGAAAACATATTTTCCTAATCCATCTGGTGTTTCAGCTTCAGATCAAGAATATTGAGTGATTTGTACCTTTAATTAACAGAAACTCATATCTAGTTGCTTAGTTCAATTTGTGTTACTTAGGAAAAATAATTCATTAATAATTATAAGCGTATAGGTTACTGGAAAATAGATGGCGTTAATTGGACAAGCTGTTCCTAATAACGCCAATATACAAATTTTTCCTATTTGAGTTGTAATTCTTCTCCAGTAGGCTATATAATATCACCATTTTTAATGTGCTATTTTCTAAAGAAAAAATTAAAGTTTCTTTGTCATAATTTTTGTGTTGTACATAACTTATTTCCAGAGCAACAGTGACTTAAGTGTTAAGGTGGTGTTATTTGGTACGTGTACATTAATAATGATAGTAATGTTAATAATAACGATGATAGTAATATTAAAACAATAATAGTAATAATAATAATAGTGATATTTACAACAGTAATAATAATAACAATAATGATGATAGGCTAATAGTTTGTTGTAATAATTACACCACGTGTTCGGAGGAGGATTGTGGAGCATGCGGTGATAAACGAAGGCGCTGAATTTTTAAAGGTCATCCAGGGGATTTAGAGGGGCGTGCTGAGTGAAGAGAAGAGAGGGGGAGGAGTTGGAAGTTTTTTCTTCTTCTTTTCTTACTTCTTATATCCCGTGGGGTGTTTTCAACAGCGAGGGGTTGCTTGGAATAATTTCTTCTCTTCTCCCCTGGCTTCACTCCTTTGTCCACCATCTTGAGCCCCGCGACCTTCTTTTTCCTACACGAAACCTAATCAGCGTCACACACAGATGCCAGCACCATTGCACAAACGTTCAATTGTCATCTTTTTTTTATATGTTTCCTACGAGTATTTAAGTTGACCATCATGGTCAGACCAAAGGAAAGACATCATTGTGATGACGGACTTAACAATAAAAAAATAACTTTTGTTAAAGTTTGAGTACAATATCTATTACGGGAGAGATTATTGAAAGAAGTTGGTTAAGCCATCCTACGACGATGTAGGTAGGCATTGACCCCTGACAACAATAAAATTGTTTAATTATGTACAATTTCGTTATGAAAGTTCCATCACTATACTGTTTTCGCTGTAAGAAAAATCCTAATGTAAACACAAGCACGTGGCTGTCATACCCGTGATTGGCTCACAGCCGAAACACTCACACGACGCAGGAAAATATAGTCCGTATTTGGAAACTATCATCTTGTATTATTTGAAAATAAAAAATTGAATTGTAGTTGTTAAATAAAATGAAACATATAACTTCACTCATATGTAAAACGATATGTAAAAGAAAAGCTACTTTTATATTGTTATGTACTATGAACGCGGATGAATACAAACAGTAATACCGAAGTAGTCTGTTCTTGTAACAAGCTGGCGTCACTTGAGCTCGTAGTTGTTCACGTAAGCACGTGGTACTGATGTATGGCTTCTGCATCCTCGGTGTGTGTGGTTATTAAACATAAGAGTGGAAACCCTCTCAAAAGCGGAGAAAAACAAATAGTCTTAAATGTATATAATAAGTTATGTGAGTTTTAATTAGAGAAATTATGAAGTAATTGTTTCCTAAGCGAATGAATGCATAGTAGCAGGGGTGATTTCTCCGGGCATGCTATGCTTGCTGCGCAAGCCCAATATTTTCGTAGAATGTGTATTTCTCAAAATGGGATTACGTACATTAAAATTTCTTTTGATTTTTGTAATAATGTCTAGGCATAATACCATCCGCAGGTTGCGCACCTCAAGATCGCAACGCTTGCTCGTTTCTCGGAGCTACAGGAAAGACGTAGAAACAGCGAGAATATGATGCGCGCGCAAGAGCCTTCCTCCTAATCCGTCCCAGTCGCACATGCTTCTGTTATATCTGTATGAAGCTCTGGTCCGAGAGCTACACCAGAGACTATAATTAACGTTACACAGATAGCAGCAGTGTTGCCGCCAATTCAGCGGTCTTCCCGCTAGATCTAGCGTTTTTCGGCGTTAGTTCAGCGGGTAAAATTTATGAAACTTGTATTGCTGATCTAGGGATTTAGCGGGTATTTTTAGCACTCACAGCGGCAAAATAATATAATTTTACATTGACAATATAGCAATTTAGCGGTTTCTGCAAGGCTTCACAGCGGATGTTTAAGAATCGAGTTGGCAACACTGATTGGCAGCAGTTTTGACCAATGAATGTGCTGTGATTTGCGAGTGTAATGTAATTTTATGAGCGGAATGCATATGTTAGCTGCTGAATGTATTATTAATTCTTAAACGTTAATTTGAAGTGTTGCAATGAGTTCGGAAATGTGTGTTATTGAAACTTTATTATCAAATCCATTTTCCCGGAGGACTATTCAAGTGAAGACCGACATTATAAAGAACGGCAGACCATATCCAGGGCTCCCAGATTTAAAAAGACAGCATAAGGAGAAAAATAGAGAATATGTGCGCTCGTTCAGTGCAACTCAATACAACAATACGCATTGGTTGGCAGGATCGAAAAAACTGAATAAACTGTTTTGTTTGCCGTGTTTGTTATTTTCTACAGATAACGGTGTATGGTGTAAAAGTGGCTTTGACAGTTTAAATACTTTAACATTGTCTATTACAAGACACGAAAAGTCTGCAAGCCAGATGAATTATATCCTCCCATCTTCCCCCATCAATAAAAGAGCAAGCCTAACTTTCGTGACCAGCATTCGCCCCTGCTGATAGTAGTGAGGTTAGGCCTACTTGACAAGTAACGGGAAATGTTGAACATGAAACAGAATGTACAACAGTAGGCGGGAACATGTACTGAGTATCTCTGGCGCCAAACAGTGGCCAATGAAGCCTCACTTCAATCACGTGCTATTGTTTACGTTAGGATTTTTCTTACAGCGAAAAGATTATACGTTTGTCTTCAGTTACGTTCACATAAATAGTCGCTGGATCTACTAAAATAATTATATTTCTCATAGGGCCTATGAGGTAAAATTACTGCTCCTTACGAGTTTATTTTTCTCGATTTCCATTATAATTAGACTATATTAGTCTCTAATACTTCCATAATGCAAAAATGCAATTTTCCGCTAAAACAAATGATTACACCACAACTACAGGCGCATTCAGAAAAGTTTCATACAATCACTACCTCGTAGATTCCTGTTACATTTTTCTTAACATCATGTTTCCTAACCAAAGTACTTCAAATTGTTGGTGAATCGCTATTACACTAACAGAATGTTTAATTTTTAACAATATGTTAGTTAACATGCTGTTAGCGTTATTTTAACGAAGTTTGGTGAAATTAGGCCTAATACTATTGTTACCACCACTAGAATAATTTTAGCATCAGGATAATTCTTCGATGGAAATGCACGACGGATTTAGGGCTAAATTATTGAAGAGTGGTTTATATTTAAAGTAATTGTAATCCACATTAAATTCATTTATTGCGCTTGTAACATACTACCAACAAACCTTTCTTCTTTTCTGTATATGATTGTTAATGGCAACACTTAAAAGACTGCTTACTGCTTTAGATATTCTTGATGACGTTTACTCTCTTTTTCCCCCCTCTCACTTTTCTCTGTATATGCGTGTCAAGTTTCCCCTCAGAATGGAACGGAAGGGTTATTTTTAGCCCAACACACTTAGTAGTTCAAATACAGTTAAACATCTCGGTTGGTTTGCGAAGTTTTGTGTTCATGTGATCTGTTTTTACTGATAAAACGTTCTTTCTTATTTACCAGACATGGACATTACGTTCGCTTTGTTCATTTGTTTTCTTGTTCAGTGACCACTGTCTTCTTTTACCGGAGCATGTCATTCACATTGACCAAAAAAATTATAAACATAAGATACTTCCGTATGAAGCATTGTTATATTTATAGCAAAGCAGGTTTCAGCAATGTTTCAACATATGGTCCACTTTCTGCTCATTCACAATGAAAATCCAACATTAACGTAAAATAAACACAGAAGTTTGCGATCACAATGATTTACATAAACACTGACATTAACATTAAAGTTAGACGTTAACATGAGACTGCAAACTCAAAACTTTCATTTGTTTGCTTACGTGATTTTAAAACAACATACAATTATATAGCGCCAAAATATACAACAGAATATGACCCCAGATCACATATGTAACAGATAGGTCATCGCTATGTTAAATTCATTTGCATTTTGAAGAGAAGAACCGCCAGGATCGCCACCAGTCCGCCGTGAACGAACACGAAATGGCAGTGCAGTCTCTAATGCAATTAAAAAATGGGAATTATGATGTGACTCCTTATGTAACAACTAGATGGCAGCGTAGTAAACCTGACGAAAGTTGTTAACTACAAATCCTATAAGGCCGACCTATCTGGCGTATTATAATGATCTAGGATATGATTGAAAAGACGTCGTCATGTTTCCATGGTTACCAAGTATCTTTGAATACGATTGCTTAATTTGATGGCAAGGTTCTCAATCTTAAGTTAACGCTCGTGTTTCCGTTATGAATGAGGCATTAAGAATTATATTCACGCATGGTTGAGAAAATACTTAGAATAAAGAATTGAAATTACTCTCGGTGATATACAGGATGATTCATGAGGATTTACCGCCACTTACAGAACTTATTTCTGAAGACATTCTGAGCAAAAATTGTCATATAAACATGTATCTCAGTCTCAGTATTTTCAGTTACATTAATTTGAAGTTGTTCGTAAAATAATTTTTTCTTTAGTTTTAAGTGTAAAAGAATATTACAAATAAAGAATGAACTATTCAGAAGCATAATTTCTTTAATTAGCTAGTATTCTTAAGCTAAAAATATGTTGTGAATTTCATAGTTTGTACAGAATTTTTTTTTTCGATTTCTGACTACAAAATTACATTTTTCTTACGTATTTATCACAATTGTTACAAATCACGCCACTCTTGTAAATTCTTCAAGACTGTACATTAGGATATATAATCAAATTGTAAAGAATCAAGTTCCTAAAGTCGTTTGATTTGTAACAATTTTTGTGATAAGTGCGTAAGAATAATGTAATTTTTAGTTAAAAATTGAAAAACAAAATCTGTACAAAGCAATTAGAATCGCATGGTAGCAACTTCAAATTAATGTAATTCTGAAGATATTGAGATTAGGACACATGTTTTGCTCCGTAAATGGTGGTAAATCCTTGTGACTCACCCTGTATAAAGACCGTCTTCACCTTTCATAGTCTACGCCATGATCTTCGCCGTTCTCTCTAAAGTATTGGCACTAAGAAACATTATTATAGCTATCTGTTTGTTGGAGGGAAGATCCTGATTTGTAGACAAGGGGAAACCAAACTGCATGGATATATCCACATATTTCTTGCGGCAGGTGTTAGGATTCCCCTCTTCAATAATGCTGGTTTTTACATCTTCTGCTATAAAGCTTTTGGTTTTTATAGTTAGTGGTTTGGTGGGACGTGCTAACTTGTTTGTTTAATCTAATTTAAATTTCTTAAATGTCGACAAATTTTATTGGTACTATTCTGATTGTGAATGTACTGTAATACTTTGTTATACCTGTTACGTAACAATGTTTACTTTATTTTAGCTCATAAAATGTAGCCGAGGCCCAGCCAATAAAAATTCATAGTTTATCTCCTAGCTACTATACTGTATAGTCGTATGTTTTAAAGCTCTTGTTGACTCGGAGAGGAAGATTGGTGCAATAAAGGTGATGGGAGATGTTATTTGATTTCCGAAGTAAATATGGATGTCCAGACAGAGGTAATAGGGGGCCAGGACAAGGGATAATAAATATATAAAAGAGAAAGTGCAACTCGATTCTTAAAACATAAAGTTTCACTAGAAAGAATAATGATCAAAAGCAATAAATAATGTAAGAAGACGAAGAGTAAGAAAGAAAATTATTAGTAAATAGAAGAAATAATTAACTAATTCACTCTAGACTATACCTACAGTGAAAATTATGTATAAAATTTTTATTTTCCAGATAACATCTAATTTGAGATATATCGAAATACAGGTTCTCTACTTCTTCCTATTCTTTATCTTTCTTCCCTGATTTCCTTTCCATGTTCCTTTCCTCAGTTTATTCTCATCTCGTCCACTTTCTCACTTTCAACTATTCTTTCTGTCATTCCTTTTACTTATTCTTAATTTTCTACTAGTCCATTGCCTTCCTTTCGTTCTATTCTATTACCAATTCTGTTTGTTTTCTTCTTCCTGCTTTGTTACTTACCTCCCAGTTTTTCTTTCTTCTCGTTTACTTCTTTCTAGTTTCTTCTCTTCCTTTCCGTTTCCTCTTTCTACGTCATCTTCCTTATATTTTATTTCTGTCTAGTTTTCCTCTTCTTTTATACCTCTCAATATCTTATTTTTAATTCTTCCCTTTTCCTCATCCTCCATCTACTTCTTTCTTCTCTTTCACTTCTACCTAGTTCTTTCTGTCTAGTTCTTCCTTCGCTCTCACCTCTATCTAGTTCTTTCTCCTCTCTTACTTCTGTCTAGTTCTTCCTTCTGCTATTTCATCTCTATCTAGTTTTTCTTTCTTCCCTTTCACATGTATCTAGTTCTTTCTTCTCCACTCTCATCTATGTCTAGTTCTTTCTTCTCCACTCTCATCTATGTCTAGTTCTTTCTTCTCCACTCTCATCTATGTCTAGTTCTTTCTTCTCCACTCTCATCTATGTCTAGTACTTTCTTCTCCACTCTCATCTATGTCTAGTTCTTTCTTCTCCACTCTCATCTATGTCTAGTTCTTTCTTCTCCACTCTCATCTATGTCTAGTTCTTTCTTCTCCACTCTCATCTATGTCTAGTTCTTTCTTCTCCACTCTCATCTATGTCTAGTTCTTTCTTCTCCACTCTCATCTATGTCTAGTACTTTCTTCTCCACTCTCATCTATGTCTAGTTCTTTCTTCTCCACTCTCATCTATGTCTAGTTCTTTCTTCTCCACTCTCATCTATGTCTAGTTCTTTCTTCTCCACTCTCATCTATGTCTAGTACTTTCTTCTCCACTCTCATCTATGTCTAGTTCTTTCTTCTCCACTCTCATCTATGTCTAGTTCTTTCTTCTCCACTCTCATCTATGTCTAGTACTTTCTTCTCCACTCTCATCTATGTCTAGTACTTTCTTCTCCACTCTCATCTATGTCTAGTTCTTTCTTCCCCTTCGCCTCTTTAGTTCTTCCTTCTCTTTCACTTCTATCTAGTTCTTCTTCATCACCATTCAACTTCGCCCAGTTATTTTTTTCTCCTTTTTCACCTCTACCTATTTCTTCTACTCTTTCGTCTCTATTTCTTACTTGTCCTCTTTTACCTATCCTATTTTATTCTTCTCTATTTCTTTTTTCTCGTCTTTTATATTTATCTAGTTCTTTATCTTTCTATTTTACCTCTATGTAGTTCTTCCTTCTCTTTTACTCCTGTCTAGTTCTTTCTCCTCTTTTACCTCTGTGTAGTTCTACCTTCTCCTCTTTTAATTCTATCTTGTCCTTTCTTCTTTTTTTTACCTCTGTCTAGTTTTTTGTTCTCCTTCTTAACGTCTATCTAGTTCTTCCTTACCTTCTTTATCTGTATCTAGTTCTTTCTTCTCCTCTTTTACTCCTATATAGTTCTTCCTCACCTTTTATCTATATCTAGTTCTCGCTTTTCTTTTACCTCTGTCTAGTTCTTTCTTCTCCTCTTTTACTCCTATCTAGCTCTTCCTCACCTTTTATCCCTATCTAGTTCTTCCTTTTCTTTTAGCTCTGTCTAATTCCTCCTTATGTTTTACCTCTTTCTAGTTCTTTCTTCTCCTCTTTTACTCCTATCTAGTTCTTCCTCACCTTTTATTTATATCTAGTTCTCCCTTCTCTTTTACCTCTGTCTAGTTCTCCTCTTTTACTCCTGTCTAGTTCTTCCTCACCTTTTATCCCTATCTAGTTCTTCCTTTTCTTTTAGCTCTGTCTAATTCCTCCTTATGTTTTACCTCTGTCTAGTTCTTTCTTCTCCTCTTTTACTCCTATCTAGTTCTTCCTCACCTTTTACCTATATCTAGTTTTCCCTTCTCTTTTACCTCTGTCTTGTTTCTCCTTCTTCTCTTTTACCTTTACCCGATTCTTCTCATATTTTATAACTCTGTATTCTTTCTTTTTACATACATTTCGTCTTTACTCCTCTTTTACCTCCATCTAGTTCTGTCGTCTTCTCTTGTACCTATACGGTATCTAGTTCTTCATTCCTTTTTACCTCTTTCCGGTTTGTTCTTCATCTCTTTAACCTCTACCTTGTCCTTCTCTTTTACCCTTAGTTCTTCCTTCTTCTCTTTTACCCCATCTATTTCGTCCATGTTCCCTTTTACTCCTGTCTACTTTTTTCTTTCTCCTCTTCCACCTGTATCTAGTTCTTATTTTTATGCAACTATATTCCTTTGTTTTGTCTTTATTTTTCTTTCTGTTCCGCCTCTTTTTCTGAAATCGGCAAAGTAGTTTGAAGAGCTGTTACCATAGATGCTACCGGGAAAGGAAGCTCTCTAGTTGTTGCACATTTTATTGCTGTATTGTACCCTTTTCTAATTTAATAGGCTGCATGCACGAACGTCAAACTGTGGCGTGTAACCAAAGAGTTAGACCGTATTCTTTTTTTTAACTTCACTGAAGAGCCAGAACCCGAGCGCTTTTCGATAGTCATTTGTCTGCCGGACATTTCGTGCAGCTATGTAAAACTATCAGAATCGGCCGCTTTACAGAAGAACCACATTTTCATTCTCCCAGAACGATACCGTCAAAACTTCACACGTGCGAAGCTTAAGAAGTGGTTCGCGAACCTCTTCCACTTCTTTCATGACTCCGTGGTGCGGTACAGGTTCTTAGTTTGATTTCATTTCGAACTACACTAGATGAACATAGTATGACTCTCATAACATCTGTCCTCCACCTGAGACAATACGTCCTTTATATAAAATTGTTGTTGTTGTTATCATTATTATTATTATTATTATTATTATTATTATTATTATTATTATATCGGGGTTTCATTGTCTTCGACATCTTCCGATTGCCTTTCTCCATTCTTCTATATAAACTGATTTGTTGAGATGTCATTTAAAATTGTATGCTTGATTTCCATTTTTTGTCTAATAACTTCATTTTTAATGTTTTCTCTTCTTGAGTTTCTGTCAGCTCGAAGCCAAAAATCCATTTCTGTTGCCAATAATTTAGCTTTATTTTCCCCCTTCAATGGTCAAGTTTCTGCTCTACAAAGAGTATTAGTTTGAACAATAATTGTGTTATAATTTTTTTGTTTTGTTGATTTTGGTACATTCTTCTCGCACAAAACTCCATTTAAAGTTGATAAAACAAATTTACCTTTATTATTCCTATGTTTAATTTCTTTGTCATAATTTACATTTTTATCCATTTTTACTCCTAAGTATTCGTTTCATCGTAACCTCTTATAATTATTTTTTCTTCAATTTCTAAATGTAATATTTTTGTCTTCAATTAATAAATATTTTGATTTACTTACCGTAACTCCTCACTTATTACAGTCTTCTATTAATTTTCTGTTCATGTATTCCACATCTTCCTGATCTTGAGCTATGACTATTATTATTATTATTATTATTATTATTATTATTATTATTAAATTACTAACTTTCAATTGTATGAAATCTGTCTGTGCTCTATCTGTACAAGTGTTGTACCTGTTACAAAATGTTTAACGTTGTCATGTATTTTTCTAAGTTATCTAAAATATCTAAGTTTTGGTCTTCCCACTAGCTTGCATGCATATGGTAATTCTCAGAAACCCCTATTCTGGAACTTTTACTTCGTTTCTTATCCACTTAACCTTCTAGCTTTGGTTTTTTCAACTGTGTTGAATACCCAGTAAAAGCTGTAAACTTCTTCGTTTAAATTTTCTCTCTCTCTTTCTTTTTAGTTTCTTTCTTTATTTTTTCTTTATTTCTTTTTCTTTCTCTTTTGTTTGTTTGTTTGTTTGTTTGTTTGTTTGTTTGTTTGTTTGTTTGTTTCTTTCTTTCTTTCTTTCTTTCTTTCTTTCTTTCTTTCTTTCTTTCTTTCGGGTTAGCTTTTATTGCCTCTTGTTAGTAGTTTTGATTTTCTTGTTTTGATTTCTTATGTCAGTTTTAATATTCTGTTGTTAGTTTTGAGTATTTATTCGGTTGATTTTTTATTTCCTCAGTTTAATTCCACACCTTCTGGTTAGTTCTGATTTCCTCTTGTCAGTTGATTGAAGTAGTGATGGATATATCTAGTGTAACTGGATTCTTGTAGGCCTCAAGTATAAAGGATGTAAAAAAATATATTACAAGGCTCGGTGGTAGGTAGATGGGCACTATGTGATCATATTTTGTTAATAAACCCATGTCCAGAAACGCTTTGTTTACGCGCTAGAGTCTCCGAAACGGGAGGGGAATGACTGTAGGTAAACAAACTATTAGACGTCGCTATGTTGTTCCAGTATGTGGCACTCCAGCACAATTCGATCATGAGGTACGTGGCCACTTGAATGACACATTTTGCAAGAGATGGATTTGACGTGGAGGCCCAATAGCGTGACCCTCTCGCTCACCTGACCTGACACCATTGAATCTATTTTTCTGAAGGTATATGAAAACCCTGGTGTACGAGACTCCCGCGAACACACAACAAGATCTTGTGGCACGAATTCAAGTAGCAGCTGGAGTCATCCCAGATATGCCGAGAATCTTTCCAAGAGTTCGACATGAAGAAATTTTGTCCACTACCGCTGATGACGTCACACCGCCGCACCCGTGGCTTGCGTTGAGTAAGCTCGCAAATGCTTAACTCCTTGTTGTGAAAAGAAGGACGGTATTTTTCGCGATTTGGACATAATTATAGTGAACGTAACGTGATTAACTAAAAGATTGGGCTTGCTGCGGTACCACGCGGCAGTGTGACGTCATAAGCATAGCCATTATCCACGTTTAGAGGTATGTTACTCGGAAATCATTAGTCATAGAACGGTCTATAATTTTTTCATTGTAAGAACAATCCTACAGTAAACAATGTCACGATACTGAAGTGAGGCTTGATTGGGCGCAGCTTGGCGCCAAAGATTCTCAGTAAGTGATCCCGCCCACTGTTGTATATTCTGTTTCATGTTAAACATTTCCCGTTACTCATCAAAATAGACCTAACCTCATTACTATGCATTCGTTTGCTTAGGAAACTCACTTAACTTATTATATACATTGAACACTATTTCTTTCGGAATATGTATGATAAGACTTTCTTGTGTTAAAATTCTAACGTACCTTGTTTACATGTTTCGACCTTTTATGGGTCATCCTCAGAACTAGTCGTTGTTGGTCTTGGAGCCTCTTGTTTTGTTTCCTGTGAGGGTGTGTTCGTGTGGTATAATGTAGAGTCAATAATACGTAAGACAAAACATAATCACAAAAAACATAAGAATACAACACAAACACAAAAACACAAAAAAATACATCACACTAACATACGAAAATAAAACCACACACAAAATTGCAACCTCATTCAAGAAATTAAATTACAACATCGCATACAGAACAAATAACACTCTACAAAAACATCTCAACACACAAACAACACAAACAAACAAATACAACCACACAGGCGTATACAAACTCAAATGTAGCACCTGCAACAACTTCTACATAGGACAGACAGGCAGATCATTTCAAACACGTTATAAAGAACACATCACAGCCATAACAAAATTACAAAACACCTCCACATATGCAGAACACATCACAAATGCTAACCACACCCACGGAGACATCAACACAAGTGGAAATACTACTCATCCAACCAAAAAGCCAGAAACTAAACACACTAGAACAATATGAAATATACAAACGAAAACACACCCCAACGAAATTCTCAACATACAACTCAATCTCAGAACACACACACTCATTGACTCTACATTATACCACACGAACACACCCTGACAGGGAACAAAACAAGAGGCGCCAAGACCAACAACGACCAGTTCTGAGGATGACCCATAAAAGGTCGAAACATGTAAACAAGGTACGTTAGAATTTAACACAAGAAAGTCTTATCATACATATTCCGAAGTGATACAGTGTTAAAAGTTGCGTAATCAAGATGTACTATTTCTTTCTCTCCGCTTTTGAGAGGGTTTCCACTTTTACGTATAGTAACCACATACACTGAGGATGCAGAAGCCATACTATCACGTGTTTACGAGAACAAGCTCAAGTGGCGCCAGCATATTACAAAAACAGACTACCTTGATATTACTCTTAGTATTCATCCGCTTACAAGGTAAATAAAATATAAAAGTAGCTTTTCTTTCAAATAGTGTTTTATATATGAGTTAAGTTATATGTTTTTTTTTTTTTCGTATTTAATAACTAGAATTCAATTTTTATTTTCAAATAATACAAGGTTGTGGTTTCCAAATACGGAACTACTACTTAAATTTGAAGGTCGTATTTGCTTAATGTGGGTGCGCGGCCACACAGGTACTGAAGGAAACGAAAGAGCGGATACATTAGCGAAGCAAGCAGCCTCAACCAACTCAGAATATAAATATTCCACCTGTCCTATTTCATACATTAAGCAGAGGATCAAGCATACAACTACACTCAAGTGGAATACATACTGGAACTCTAGTGTTAAAGGCTCTGTGACGAAGAAATTATTATTTCCCAAAGTACAAGACAGACTATATTGCAGTCAATTCTCAACCGACTTCTTTTTCACTCAATTTATGACCGGCCATGGAAAATTCGGTTCCTACTTTGAAAGATTTAGGATCAAAAATGCGGAAGAATCTCTGTGCATATGCTAAGACAATCAGACTGTTGAACATTTGATTTTTCACTGTCCAGTGTTCGAAAGAAAAAGATACTTTTTAAGGTATCATATCTCGGACTGCAATTTAAATTACTGCATACCCCTTTACCATTTACTTAGGAAAAAATGTTGTTATAAACAATTCACAGAGTTTATACACCACATCCACGCAAGACTGTAGCTATTAAGTGTATGTAAATTAATGATGATATAAAATCCTAATGCATTATCTAAAACAAGGTGTCTCTCTTTGGGACATAATAATAGTAATAACAACAATAACTATGTTTGTATTATAGATTTTACTATTGTTCAGTATTTGATGACAGGTATATAGTTTGTAACCGTAAGTAATTTTGTTTTTATTTCTTTACTATCGCAAACCACCTATATAATAGGTGTTTAATTTGTAACTAAGCCAATTTTGTGCATTATCTCTTTACTATTGCTTAAAATCATGTATAAAATCGCAAATTTATGTCATATTCTTGCAATCTCTCTACACCTTCGATTATAATTTCTAATTTTATTTAATTTTGTTTAACTGCATGTAATTATTGCATAACGTATTTAGTATTGTTTACTGTCTATTAATTAGTGTATTTATATTGTAACTATGACTCATGCCTACTACTACTTCTTTAAAATTGTGTATTATCTCTACATAATGTATTTCACATGTAACAAACTACAACCGTAATATACCAAAGGTAAAATAGGGTTTCAATATTTGGATAACAATAATAATAAATACTTAACTATATTTTCCTGCGTCGTGTGAGTGTTTCGACTAGGAACTAATCACGGGTATGACAAACACGTGCTTGTGTTTACATTAGGATTTTTCTTACAGCGAAAAGAGTATAGTTTGCACCATTGTGTGTATGCCTAATTAAATGCGTGTTGTTTAGAATATATCATTCAAGAATATGATGTTTTTAGCTCAGTACTCCTTCCAGTTACACTCTGTATAGCAATATCGGGTCGTCTCTATGAAGATAACTAATATTTATTTAGGTCTATGTAAGTGTTCAAATAGTGTGTGGAATTAAATTAAAACCAATTAGTAATTTCACTCGAGTAAAAACAACAAATTTTTCTCCGACAGAAACTGCCTCACAGTTGCTCATAGAGCTTGTTGAAATCGACCCCTGGTAATCTTTGATATCCCGTCGCCTTACGGTGCTGCGGCTCCTGTTACAGAAATAAATGAAAGGGTGTCAGAGAGTGAATTAAGCATAGCCTTGAGGCAACGCGACCGCTGTCATTGTAGGGAAATAAAGCGTTTCTTGCAGGGAAATTTATTGTCATAAGTTAGCTTGGGGTGTGAACTTTGCTATATGGGTCACCTCGACTCGTGCCACGCGAGGCTCAGATCCCGAGATCACGCGATTACCGCAGAGCTGCAGTTCTGAGTAGCGCTGGGTCTCCGGAAATGCGAGATTTTCTGACCTCTGCCGCGGAACACGTGAGCATTAAAACAAACATTACGTAGCGGCTGGAGGACCTCCTTATACGTAATCATTTCACCACCACTTCATAGCTTACCTCTAAACTAGTCTAAGGACGAAGGTACATCTACAGGGGCAAATTTTTTTGTACAGGGTCATCATTTTATTTTTACTTCAATTTTTATTGTACCTGCGTTTCTAAATGTACTTGACTCCCACCCCTTTCACTAATGTCCTTGCTAACGTCAGTAACACAAACTTACGGCCGCTGTTGCTAGCAGTGAAATAAACAGTACAGAGTACAGTGTGTTTCAGAAATATGTTGCATTTGCTATAGAAGAAGAAACTTATATTATTGAAGTTTATTTTCACACAGGTATGGTGTGTAGCATAACTGAATTTATCTGTGTGGACTGAGCACAAGTGAAGATTAGAGTTATAGAAAGTACGGTACCTTATAATATAGTACGGTATTCAACAGCATTATTTAAACAAGAGTTTTGTTTTACTGTTTGTAGGTATGAAGGATAATGATGGAAACTGGAATTACAATGTAATCGAATGTGAACAACGGTTTTTTTTCACAATTTCCTGATTATATTATTACGGAATATTTTCGTAGAAATGTCATTAATCTGGTAGATAAATATAGAGTAACAGAGTGTACAGAAAGGAAGAAAAGTGTAAGATGGCGAACAAAGGTGACAGAAGATGCTGTAGAAGATGCTAGAGAAAGGATGCAGGGAAGTCCTAATAAGTCAGTCAAGAAGTTAGCTGTAGAAAAATTGGGGTTTCTTATGGAAGTATTCACAAAATTCTCAGAAATAAATTAGGTTAGTAATATGCTGAATAAAGTAGACATTACATAATGTATATAACCGCCTGAAGACTTGAGTTTGTGAAAAAAAATTGTTACTATTCTACTGTTTTTTTGATAAAATACTGTAAAGTAATGACCAAACTGAAAATCGTAATACTACATTTCCCTGTAACATAAATGGATACACTGCTTTTCTCTCCTCCTATAGCTAGTAAAATGATTTGTTTACATATTGCACTAGAAACTCTAAACTCCTGTAATGGAAGGGGGGTAACAGTGTTTCCGAGTATAGCCAGGTTAATGTTAAAAATATTAGTAAAAATAAAGTGATGTCCCTGTACTTTTTGTGTAGAATAGATGTATTACGCGCCCAAGTTAAGTCTGCGTCCGGAAAGAATGTGAATCACCATTCCCTCTCCCTCTGGCCTTTGTGATCTGTGAGTAAATACTAAGCTGATGAAGATGCGTTTACTGTTCGTGCCAGCGAATTGTATGAGATAGTGGTGAATACACGTGTATCGGTGGTGCTGAAAATGTTGTACCGGTACCCATATAAATACTGTGAAAGTGCTAATATTATGCACCGTATTTCTTACACACATTAGTCTATATAACGAGTGGGCAAAATAAAACTGGCCCGGAAAATCTCTAATAGTTACGTTGATATATATTTATAGTTATAAGACTGTTTAAGACTGACCTTTGTTAATGAACATCACAGAATATGATAAAAGGTGAGTGGAATGGAGAAAAATTTTAACCCGGGTTTTCAGCTCTTTGCGCTGACGCTCTGTCTACTAAGCCACACCGGATTCCCACCCTGGATTGAATTCTCTCAGTTTAAGTTCCACCTCTTGGGTTCCTTTTAGTGGCCTACTCTCATGCACTTCGTCATAGCTGTATGACAGTGGCACAATGTCCACACATCTGCAGAAGTGCACTAGTTATGAGTGACTAAGTGGCCGGGGTCCGATGGAATAAGCGCCGTCTTAAATCACTAAGTGATTATTTTTCGCATATCATACAGTATATTATTACCGAAGTACATATGATATTTCAGTGCAGAAATTCTGCATCGTCATATGATGAAAGATGAGTGGAACGGAAGAGACAGTACTTCCATCGGCTCGCACCTCTCCTCCCTACATAATGCACACGTCAAAACAGACAGCAACGCCACCATTGCTTTTCGGTACTCTTTCTTGCGCGAGCTATATAAAGCAATTTTGTTATCGGTCGTGGCCAACTGCATAAAATAAACATCGAGAGCTTGTTGACGTGACTTCTTTGACTCCTTTCCTCTGACCTGGGATCGTCTAATTTTGGCGAATGCAATATTTTAACAGCGGACGAACATCCTTGCATTTGGCGGGACGTGAAACTATACAATAACCGCTTTTACTCTCATCCTGGCCTTCTACGGGTAAATGTAATACCTCACGCAAAATGGACTTTATCTTGAAGTAATTTTATTATATATCAAGTTCCTTTTCAATCACAGAATAAGTTGTATGAAGGATTTGTCAACTTTTATCGCATAGCTTTATGTCTGTGCCAGTAATGAGCACAGTTTTGTGTTGTTCTCTATCCAATTCTTCACCCTTCCAGCGGCTTGAAGCTGCCAATAATACGGTTCCTCCAAAATTCCGGCTAGGACACCGAGTAGCACTTCTGCGGGCCCGGTAAGCCCTTGTATCGACCGGGCAGGATTACTGTAAAGCACTTGCCCGCAGCACTAGGTAAGTGAGGAAGTAAAAAACAAAAGAAAGAAGATTTTCTGAGAGCGTTGCCATGTTTATTGACAGGATAGTATTTTTCGATCTTCTCTTGTTTACCGAGTGGATTCGCATGTTGGGGAACTCCCTCTTTTCCACCTCCTCCTTCCACCGCTAGAGCTGTTTACTTTATTAGCCGCTATGTGGCAGGCTCTACGCTGCATTTTTTGGAAGAAAAACAACATCGTTACACTAAGCCCACCGCCGCCATTATAGGCCCAACTCTAGTCGTAAAGAAGCTGCGGCCATATTGAGAGCGAGGGGAAGCGGCGGATTTAGAAGCGAGGTTGTATAATAATAATAATAATAATAATAATAATAATAATAATAATAATAATAATAATAAATAATAATGACGATCTAGTTTTGAAATACAGACTGCGATTAAAATAGAATCTAACACACCTTTAAATACTTTACTATACGCTGATGATCAAATAGTTATCCAGGAAACAGAAGATAACCTACAAAGAGCAGTGTATAGATTAAGCCAAAATGCAATATTTTACAATCTAACTATATCTGCAAACAAAACAAAGATAATGGTTTTTAAAGGGAAAAATCCTGTTAGATCTAAGATATTAGCAAATGGAAACATTTTAGAACAAGTATCCCACTTCAATTATCTAGGATGTGATATTAGTTTTAATGATGAGAAAGATATTGAGAAGAAAGTTAATAGATTTCAGATGATATGTGGAACAATTGGAAGAACTTTAGGAAGAAAAAACAAGAAAAGAAACTCAAATGCAATTTTATAAAGTTACGGCCGTACCTACTCTTATATATGGCTCTGAATCATGGACAATAACAAAAAAAGAAGAATCACGTATACAATCAGCAGAGATGAAATTTATGAGATACGTAAGAAGATGCACTAAAGCCGATAAAATAAAAAATGAAACAATAAGATCAGGCCTCAATATTTTCTCAGTATACGACATGGTAGAAGAAAATGATACAAAATGGAAAGATCATGTTGACAGAATGGCAGAGAATAGGTTACCAAAGAAGATAATGAATTATCCCCGATCGGGAAAAGGGATCTGGGTAGACCTCGCAAGAGGTGGCTGGACGATAGAGACCGGAACAGGTGATATCACCTAATCCTTGAAGGGATAATAATAATAATAATAATAATAATAATAATAATAATAATAATAATAATAATAATAATGAAAAGTAACTTTAGAAACAAATAGCTGCTGTAAAACCTCTCGCAGCGCAGGAAATACAATATAGATTTGGCATAATTTATTTAAAATTATATTAATTGACTAACATTTCAATGGCCGAGATCTAATACCACGTAGGGTAAAGGTAATATTGTAATATGAATAATATTGTGATAGTTCTTTTTGAAAATGTATTACAATTTTACTGAGCGAGAGGAAGATCGGTTTTTTGCGTCAACTTATTAAGGGAATTTTCAAGGACAAGTTGCTGCACAAAACCGGTCCATCTCTCTCAGTAAAATTGTAACAAATTTTCAAAGGGAACTATCACAATCAGCGTATTCCGAAACTCACCGGACCGGTGGACAACAATGACGTCACGCTGCAGCGAAATAGGAACAAAACTGCTAGAAGGATCGATGGCTGTCATGGCGACTGTATAAGTTGTTGTCTGTGTTACGCTAGCAAAATTTTGCGAAATTTCCATACTGCCATCTCGTTCAAAGAAAAGAGAGCATAAACAATTTATTTCTTGAACCAGTAGTAATAACTGGTCCGTTGACATGTTCGCTCATAAGCCATTAACATATTGTTTTTACGTTGTGCTCATTACAAACAACACAGCAGAACACACCGCCTTGACGCAACAATGCACGATGTCATTCGTCTGCTAATTCCCGCTCTATACACGAACCAATCAGATTCACTACTGGCGGCTAATGGAGACTGCCACCATCTCTGCAAGCTGATGGCACCGGTGGAGCATCAGTGTCGCCATCGGTGAAATTCGGAACACCGTGATGCCATCAGATTGCTCAGCGCTGAGATTCGGAATACGCTCAATATTACTCATATCACAGTATTACCAACCTTTACCCTATATGTGATTTTTTTTTTATTTTCAGGAGAGACATAGAACTGTTTCTTATTTATACATTCTATTGGAACCATTGAAAAGCACAATAATCAGTACGAATGTAGTTTTTTTTTACTTCGTTATTGAACGACGCTGTATCAACTACGAGTTAGCGTCGATGGGATTGGTGATAGCGAGATGATATTTGGCGAGATGAGGCCGAGGATTCGCCACAGATTACCTGACATTTGCCTTACGGTTGGGGAAACCTAGGAAAAAACCCAACCAGGTAATCAGCCCAAGCGGGAATCGAACCCGCGCCCGAGCGCAACTCGGGATCGGCAGGCAAGCGCCTTAACCAACCGAGCTAGGCCGGTGGCTAGTAAGAATGTACCATTCTTGTGCTTTTCATATATTTAAATAATTAACAGTTTTGTCTCTTCTCAATATTTTAGAAAAAAATCACATAAGTGCATCGTAAATTGGGGTTACGTGAAACACTTTAAAAATTTAATTTACCATGTTCTTTTGGAGGGGGAAAGGAACTGGCCACTCTACCCCATTATCTCCTGGCCTAGGTCCCTCATAAGTAGTGCTTTGTTGGTATCACTTGTGAGGTTCAGACCTGTCTTTGGACAGTTGACTAAACAACAAATAACAGTGTTCTTAGCCTAATTTTTTGTATAAGTTTGATTTAATGGTACATACTGTTCTCCAACCAGGAGATCAACCGTGGAAGGAATGTGCTTACTATTGCTTCATATATTGGAACGAAGTAGTAGATAATATTATCGTTATAACGTCAGTTTAAAAACCATGCTCTCTCCTGCATATGTTATTTCCTGTATGGAGGACTTAAAAGACCAGGAGATTAACAATGATCTAATTTTGTAACTAGGGTAGTATAAATATGTGTGTATCAGTGTTATGGTTTGTGCTGTGAGAGTTAGCCAATGGGGATGCGTGTACCCACGTGTGCGACCTTATGACATCTTATGATATCAACATTCATTCATAGCGTCACTCCCTAGTCTCATTCCCTGGAGACTTTCTCGTGGTTGGAGTACAGAATAAGACCAGTTGCATAGTGTTGAAAAAAACTGGTGGTGAAACACCTCATTCAATTCAGTTTGCAAACTGAATTTTTCTCTGTTCTAATTATCTTCTAAGTACATTTAAGGTATTCATGTTAAAATTAAAATGAAACAAATTGACTGATAATAACAAGCTGTTTCCTATAAAATTTTATTAATTGGAGTTACGGCTTTCATAATTATTATTTTAATCAGGACATTAAATAAAACAGTGTTACTGAAAAGCTGAAGAGTAACTCAAATGATTTCAAATCACACAGACTTATCGCTCTTCTTTCACCGGGCATGGGCTGCTCCAAATACCCCCCCTGATTTATATTTACACCGCAGGCTGGTGCAGGGGTGGAGGGTGTTTATAAGAGGCTGTCAGTAGTCGTTATGGAAACAAGGTTCGAGTTATGTTATTGATTTAGAAATTGTGCTTCCCGACTTTAACCCTTTCTGAAATATTCCTCAGGGTGTCGTAAATCTGAGCTCACAAGGCCACCTGGAATCACGCGGAGCATGTCGGACAGGGCTACCAACCTGGCAGTGGGCGGTTGCCCCCACAGGGGTGCAGGACTCCGCTTGGTCCGGTACACTCTATGGAACCTTGCCATTGATACAAAGATGTTTATTGAAATGTATGAACAATACAATGACGATAATGATTGATGAAATAATAATAATAATAATAATAATAATAATAATAATAATAATAATAATAATAATAATTTATTTTAGCTGGCAGAGTTAAGGCCGTACGGCCTTCTCTTCCACTCAACCAGCAAAACTCCTAGATCTATATCATAATGTTATAGGTTATATCATCTGAAATCTTCTTCTGTTCCGAGCTTTTTCTCCTGTCCACAAGCCTACTCCTTCCAGTGCATCTTTCTGAAGGCAGTTTCTTCTCAACCAATGACCCAGCCAATTCCTTTTACTCTTTCTGATCAGTTTCAGCATCATTCTTTCTACATCCACTCTTTCCAACACAGCTTCGTTTCTTATTCTGTCTGTCCATTTCACACTCTCCATCCTTCTCCATATCCACACTTCACATAATTCTAGTCGCTTCTCTTCACTTCGTCGTAATGTCCATGTTTCTGCCTCATACAATGCTACACTCCATACAAAGCATTTCACTAGTGTTTTCCTTAGTTCTTAGTGTGACATTGTATGTGGCAGAGATATTACGACGGAGTGAAGAAAAACGACTAAAAGCATTTGAACGGGAGAAGAGTTCGGGACACAAGAAGGTACCAGATGATAGACGGCATTAAGATATAAGGATCATATGCGGAGACTAAGGAAAGCAGAAAATAGGAAAGATTGGAGAATGCTGGGTTTACAGTGAAAAACCTGCTCTTGGGCAGAACACTATGAATAAATGAATGAAGGAATGAAATTTCTTCTACTGCCTCATTTCGAATTCGCACGTTTACCTTCTTTATATTTCTTCCGATATCCATGGTCTTCGTCTTGTTTGCACTACCTTCATTCCATACTGCTCACAACTGTCATCATTTTATTCTTCTTCATCTCACTGTTTTTCTTCCTATGTTCTGAAAATAGTTCTTCAAAAAATCCTCTAAGTAGATGTTGAACAGAGTAACCGATGAAGGGCAATATTTAATATGGGTATATAATTATGTCAGAGATAATGGTATCTGTGATTTGTACAAAGAAGTGATGGTAATGGTGTTAATAGGTATGGTAATGAGTGGGCAACTCGTGCTTTTAAAGTGTCAACACAACCTCAGTGCAGGTAGAACGGACTCTGTACTAGCTGTAGTGTCTGTATGCGGTTCTTGCAAGACGCAAGTTTGCTCGTGTCTGGCGTAAGTGGCGGCTCGTTTTAAGTGAAAAAACAATATAATCTCCAGATCATTTCCCTTTAGTGATGAGTCGAAAGAGAAAGATTTTTTTTATTAAGAAGGGAGGTAGAGCTTGTATTATGTTCTATTACACTTTTTACGCATGACATTTTATGTTACAAATAAACACAGTGAAGGTTTTAGTAAAGAAATTCTGTCTAGATCTGCTTTAGAACAGCTAAAGGTAAAAATGGGATATCAGCAAGGCAGACTGATGTCAAATATCGTTAGCACGTTGTGTGTGCGAGTTACAGAATTGCACGACATATGATCGACCAGCTAAGAGCATTTATGGATAAATTTAAAACTTGGCAGTATCATGTAGAACATACTTTATAGTCAAAGAAAGTGAGTTCTCTATCTTGAAAGCTGATAAGAAAATTTTCTAATCGAATATAAGACTCTACTTCAAGACCTACAGCAGAATTCACTGGTAAGTTTGAAGAAACGGTGACAATTGACAAGGAATCGAGATTTTTCTGAAATCCTTATGGCTTACATCCGATAGAAAATCCTGAAAGTTTATAACTTCAATTGATAAATTTACAGAACAACACGCCACTCAGATTGCAGCGAAATCAGGAATCGAATTGTTCGTAATGCTACCTAAGTCAGAATTTCAAAATATACTCTTTGCTTCCATATAGCCTATATTGTATGTGCTTGAGGCAGAGTTTAATACAAGAAAGAAGTGTAAAAGCTCTCAATGTAGTCTACAGAAAGAGCTCAGAAGTAAGTTTATTTCATCTGCCGTGACATGTAAAAATTACTTCCTTGAATTTGTGATTGTTTATGAATACAGGCTATTTCCTTTCTGAGAACAGAGGAATACACTTTAATGTGTAAGGACTTCTAAATTCTCGCGTTTTATGTTTCAAATAAGACATATAATAAGAAATATTACCAAATAGTGTAATAATAAATAAGTGTTGCAGCTATGTTTGTTGTATCTTGAAAACGTTGTATTCAGTTTGTGTTTCCAGTACTAAACTAATTAACAAAGCTAGGAAATATAATTCTGTTATGTGTTACTATAATTATTGTACCATGCGTCATTCTGAAGTTCAAATCATGGAGTAGATATCACGACCACTTGCATGAGCCGCCAAAGCGCACCGTGGCAGTGAACTGCTTCTGCAGCGAAACTACAAACAACTGGTAACCGCTGCGGCTGGCTCCACCTGTCTTTCTTTCTTTGAATGTTTTTTTAAGCACTTTGTGGGCACGAGTTGCCCATCCTTGGATATAGTTATAAAGTTATAACTTTATGTTGAAGATTATGACGAAGGTGCCTGAGCTTATCATATAAATTTTGGTTTTAGTGGAGAGAATGATTCTGATTCTAATTATGTAATGAAGAAGGCTTTGATTGAAGATTTGCTGATAATAGTTATAATAGATTCAACTGTTATTACGAAGAATTAAAGGGTAATTCCAAAGTTATCTTTCGATAGCATTATACTGTATAATATATTCCTATATGTACATTTAGGATGCTATTAACTACTACAGCCTATATTCGCACATATACACTGCACGCTTCTATCGCGCCGACATAATAGTTTACCTGTAGATGACGTCACATCGGTCCACGTAATCCTCTTCCATAGAGCAAAGCTTTATTACCCAATTGAACCAAAGCACTTAAATCATAAAAAGATAGTTAAAATTCCAATATAAATTTACAAAGCTAGTGTTTACTTTCCAATTTTTTTGTACTTTGGTCGTGGCAAGCGAATGAAGTTGGGGAGTGAATTGTTTGCATGTCTTCAGTATTTATGTAATAGTTTGTAAAATATTCACTATGAAATAAAGTAAGTTACATAAATAGAAAACTCTTTATTTGCGCTTTAATTTACATCTAGGTTAGAGTTATTTATTTTTTTTACAGGTGCTGAGTTATTTGCATTAAGATTTTACGTTTCAGCGTGAAATACATTTTATGCTCGACCATGCCAAAATATAATAATTATACACCTGGTAGCAGCCCTTTAATGGACCTCATTAAAGTAACCTATTCATTAAAGTTCAGGTGTTCCACCAATCAGAAAACACCATTGTAGCAATATGAAAGCGCAAGTATCGATTATTCTCGGATATGCAATCGAAAGACAACTAGCGAAACGTCACGGAGGCTGGAAATCCAATACTGTCGCAGAAGGTTATGTTCTGTTACTATAATAATTAGCGTTAATTGTAAATAATATTCAAATAAATTCAATTTGTCATCTCGTTTTTCAATGTCTAAATCAATTTCAAGGTTATATCAAGATTAATGTTTATTTTACTCTCTAGATTATATCAAGGTCAATGATATTCGTTTCTTGGCAAAAATCAATACTTTCGCGTCTGCGCACATCTCACAATTTACGAGATATTGCAAAAGGTCAGTTCCGCTCCCCAGTCAGATAAGAATAACATGAATACTTATGAATAATTTCAAGTTAGAAATATGGTCGAGCATAAAAAGTCGTATGAAACTTGCCTATAATGGTAATTAAGACGCTCGTATGAAAATTATGAAACTCGCTTGCGCTCGTTTCATAAACATACTCGCGTCTTAATTACTATCATTATAGGCTCGTTGCATAATGTACTATTGTATCTAGCACAGGCTCGTAAATAAACGTTAGGCCTATTGAACGATAAATATAAATATGATGGTCAACAATTAGGTCTGGAAATTCTATGACGTCATATTTTTTATCCTGGTCTCTTTTCACAAATGTAAGTTAAATTAAACACATTCGTAGCTATTCTTTACACGATATCACGGATTTTATTGGTCACACAAATATATTTTAGTATCAACTCATATTTGACCAAAAATGGTAGAAAAACGAATTTTTAGTCACATTACAATAGTTTTAACAGCTCTTCATGTATCATTCACATCTGGTAAGAGATTTTGCCGGAGTGTGGTTATTTATATTTTTATATATTTCAAGGTAGTCTATTTGGATTCGCAAGCAGTAAGTTGTCGAAACACGAAGGACAAAAAATGTTAGGAATATGGTAAGATTGTTACTGGTCGGTCTCACATTCACCATCTTCACGCCTCTCAAACATGTGACTCTTAAAAGTTTCCAATCCCGTTGTTGTCGGGTAGTACTTCATAACAACCAGTGACCCTGTTAACTTAGCTGTAAAAGAATTAGTCACACATAGGACAGACGTTGGACATTTTTCAATCTTTCTTTTCCCCCCTTTATTTTTAGGCTATATGTTCAACAGTCCGCTATGGCCAGTACAAAGAGTTAATATTCACAAAAACAATGTCGTAGAATGGTGAATAAAAGTTTTCTAAGTAATTTGTGGACAATATTTAATTTGTTTAGCGCCATATTTCAAAGTTTTTACGTCATATTTTAATATTTTTAGGGCCTAACCTCTTGAGTACTGAGACGTGTTGTTATGTTTTTAAAGTTAAATATAATTCTACACTTCAAAAAAAAAATTAAGTCTCTGACATGAGGAAAAATGCTGAAAAAATTCTGCAGGTTACAGTTAAGGCACCAATACAGGTATATTATACTATACTTCGGGTCTCGGCGCATACATCTTATATCATAATCATGTATGAAGTATGGTATAGTATACTATCCAGTGTTCCACAACCTTTTTATACTCACGGCACACCCTAGATGGGTCTAGACTCAACACGGCACACGAAAATATTAATCTCCCCAAAAACATATGATGTGACTCTCTTAATATAATTATGTAATGTAATTAGATTTATTGTTAATGTTATTATTATTATTATTATTATTATTATTATTGTCGTTATTATAAAAAAAGAAATCGACTCTTGCATTTATTAAAAATTTATGAACTTTAATTAACTGTAGGAAATACGCATTTTTATTACTAATATTAAAGTAAATAACTTTACTCACACCTTCAATGTGGTACCTAGACCTGCTTAGCTGCACACAAGGGGCTGATCTGTGGCGGATTCGTCGACAGTGCAAGCCTCATTTCTTCATAGATGGATTTGAGTCTCTTCCTCTTTGATGTTTTGATTTTCAGTTAACGTCGAGAAGCCCAGTTCACAAACATATGTAGTTGAAAATGGCAATAACATATTAACTGCCATCTCGGAGATAGACGGGTATTCACTCCTTATTGATAACCAAAATGTTTCCAAAGGCACTTCGAGAAGTTTTAATTGCAATATTCTGTCTACTAGTTTCTCTTGCACGAGTATATTATTCGGAAGCTGTTTTGAATTCAGAATGAATGAATCACCAACCCAGTAAAAATCTTGAACACTGTCCTCGAAATAATTCTTGAACTTCTGCTGCAAGATTACTAAATGTTCTTTAATTAAGTCCATCAACACTTTATTATCGTCAGCAAGGGGTCATACAGTTGAAAACATCTCAAACGACCGATTTTTAGGCATTAACAACGTTTCAGCTATTATATGTGTTTTTTTTTTTTGGCCTTTACGATAAGTTCGGCTATCTTATAGCTAGCTTCCTATTCTTTTTGTGAAACCTGTACCGACGTCGTCATGAGCGTCACTTCTTTTTTTTTTTTAATTGTTCCAACAACCGACGATAATAATATGCATCTTTGTTTGACATAAAAGAATGTTTTGTTACCAAATGTCGTTTCAATTTACTGGGAACCATAGCATTACCGAAATTTTCACCACACACAACACACTCCGGGGATTGGGCATGTTTTGTCAACACACCATTTTAATTTCAATTAATTTTCGCGTCACACCTTTCATCTTGTGAAGGCAAACCGGTTACGGAACACTGTCTATACTGTCAGGGCTCAGGAGGTTGAAGTGTATACAGTAAAACCTGTCTGAAAGACCACCCCTATTGAGAGACCACTCCTCATAAAGGCCGATTTTTTAAAGAACCGAATTAAAAATCCAAAAACCAATGTAAATCACACCCCTTTTAAGAGACCACCTCTATCCCCGAACACCGACCAGTGATTGAATAGCCATTTCCTTAATTTTACCTCTTTTAAAAGACCGTACTGTATTTTAAAAATTCGCAATTTAGTATTTTATTACATTAGTACAACCTAAATAATTCCAAGAAATTCGTACAGAGAAGCTAAAATGATGTTTGACAACATTGTTAAGTGATACCGTATTCACGTTGAATGCCCATCAATGTCCTTAATCCCTTAAGGAATGTTGGGGATTGCTACAATGTACAATGACCGCTTGCAAACGGCCTCCGAGTTATGACAAAGGGTTATTTACATCGCTATTTTAACAGTTTCTTGAAAGGTAAGATTTCTCATGCAGTATGACGGTTTTACTTTTCGTTTTGTACATTAAAAATCAAATAGTTACTTGTTAATTACAAGTGCAATAATTTATTTTTTCTTCCTCCTACGTATTAGAAAAACCCGGTGATCAACCCACCAATGACGAGGTTGAAGTCAAGAGAGAGTTTCAATCCTAAAAAATGTGACTAGAACAAGCCTTATGTAATATTGAGTTGATTCAACAATCGGCACCACTGAAAGACTGTATGAATCGAGAACATATAAATGAACTTCTTAACATGTTAAAGAATAGTTTTGAAAACGAGATTGTAAAAAGAAAATGGAAAAACGTTAAGCAGAGTTCAATTTATGATTTTGTGAAGGGGAACCAAAGGAGAAAATTGGAAAAATAACGTAAAATAAAAATAAAGTTCTGATTTCAAGCTTTTATTGTTATCAATATTATCCACGCTTTTATTTGATTAACATAGAAACGTTTTAACTCATTATCTGTGTAAAATAACTCCCCCTATTGAGAGACCACCCCTCTGAAAGACCAATATTTCATGGAACCAGCAGTGGTCGTTTAATACAGGTTTTACTGTATTTCCAGAGCTTTTAGATCATAGAAATTGGAGGCTGGTGGTGGTGGTGGTGGTGGTGGTGGTGGTGGTGGTGGTGGTGGTGGTGGTGGTGGTGGTGGTGGTGGAGGAAAGGGGTAGACAGGAGGAGGTGAACAATGCGAATAATAATTTGTTCACAATACAATATTATTATTATTATTATTATTATTATTATTATTATCATCATCATCATCATCATCATCATCACCACCATCAGATTAAGACAACAAGACAAGTGGAGGATGAAGGAATGTTAGCATTGTCGTTGGAAGGCTGCGATAGTCCGATATTGGAAATTGGAAGTGAATTTATTACCTTCACTCTCTTTGTTCGTACATTGAAACCACTTTATCATAGCCATATAAACGGAGGGAAATAAATAGCGATCGTTACGGTAAGTGACGTCATCAAGTATCGTAACAAGCATCCAGTACATAAGCACCGTAATACCAATCAGGTTCGAATACTTAAGACTGTGACAAATGTTAGATTGAGGTTAAGTTGCAAATAAATTACGCTGCTCAGTCAGATTTTTTCAGGATGTATGTGAAACGAAAACCACTTCTATGCTACTCGGTACTTTCTTTTATATTTATGGTGGCCAAAGCTGTAATGTTGTGTATTTATCGGCGAAATTGTGTTTTGCTTTGGAATTCCAAGGGTAAAGGGTTGAAGAAAATTTCTATTTTTCTATGCGTGCAGGAATTTTGTTCCGTTTCATAGAATATGTGAGGAAATAACTACATTAAAACATTTTGTTTCAAATATGTATAAATGTTATAATTTCGGAGTATTTAACAACATTATAAGACATTATTTTTGACAAAATAAAACAATTAAGTTCAACCATTTAACTTCAAAAAACGGATATCGATAAACACTGACATATTCTGTACAGAATTCCCTTTACGTTGGAGCTAACGGCGAAAAACAATTGTCAGAACTGATACTTGTAATGTGTAACATGTAACATACAACCTAATTGTTTTGTGTAACTTGTATTATGTAACATAAAGGTACTTGTAATATCAACGCTACCTAACTGTTAACGGTAATTTTCTTTTAAAGGATTGATTGTTGTCCACAAAATAATGCATCTTGTTTAGAATTTCTTAAGAGAGAAATTTTATGATTTAACGTCATTTGCAACAAATTGATTTTTTAATTAATGTGTTAGTAATTGCAGAAATGTACTTTCAATTTAACGGGTTACAATGGTTAGCATGCTTGACCATGAAACGAGCGGGACCGGCTTCAAATACTGGTTTGGACAAGTTACCTGGTTGAGGTTTTCCTACAACTCATTAAGAGGAAATTCTGGGTAACTTTCGGCGCTGGTCACTGGACTCATTTCGCCGGCATTAATACCTTCATATTCTTCAGACGCCTATATAACCAGAGCAGTTGATAAATCGTCGTAAAACTTACTAAAATTTCGTTATTGTTACAATTAGGGGGATATTTTGATTTCATTTACATAGATTAGGAAGTACAGAGTGTCCCAAATTGATGTATACACATTTTAAACACCATTTCTCGGCAACGAAATGAGACAGAAATACGATTTTTACTGTTTTGTATTCCTTAAGCCCGTACATGTTCAAAATGACCCCCTTCCGCCACAGTACAATCCCAACAACGACGTACAACAGGGCGACATACCAACTGAATTGTTGTTAATGGAATATCATTACAGGCATGTTCAATCTAAACTTTGAGTGCCTCCAGTGTGTGTGCTTGTCTGGCATACACTGTGTCCTTTAGAGCTCCCCATAGGTGAAAGTCTGCAGTGGTTTAATCCGGAGATCGAGGCGGGAACTCCGCAGCACTTCCTCTTCGTTCTATCCATCTCTGGGTCGTCTTCATTTAGTGCGTGGACAAGTCTCGGAATGTAAGGCTTTCATTTTTGACCTCGCAAAATTCGGTGAATTGGCTGATACCAATCTCACGAGAACATTGCCTCATTGACTTCTTTAGGGATTGTGCAAAAGCCTGCATGATTGCATCAACACACTCGTTATCGGTGGAACTTCATTTCTTCCTCACCGCCTTTCCAACACATCTTGCACCCTTCCGTCGACTTCAAATTTGTCTCGGATTCTTGTGATATTCAACCTTGTTGGTGGTTGTGTTCCGAATTCAGCCTTCCAACATGGTTGAATCTCAACAACATTCTGCACTTTCCAATAACATTTCAGTATCCACTTACGTTCATCGAACGATAATTGCACCGCCATGTTTGTTTATAAACAGATGAACATGTTTTCATGCTTTCCACTGTCTTCTGAGTCATAAACCGCAAAAATCGTGTTACTGTCTCATTTCTTTGCTGTGAAATAGTATTTCAAAGAGTGTATGCATAAATTTGGGATACTCTGTAGCATTTATTTATGAGTTGTTTACTTTCTGAGCGGGCACACATATAGCCTATAAATGGAAAATATTAGCATTGTAGAATCGTTTCGATGCTCTCATATACTATACATTATTACACCATCGTTTACAAGTTGATAATTGTTTTGTTGTCCTGGGACTGTACGTGATGACGTCACCTTGCAGTTAGAGTTATGGCGACCATCACTCAGGCAATGTCGTCAGTGACTGGGACCGTGACCCTACCTGCTGCTCCCTCGTTACCGATGAAGCCGGAATATTAAAACCGGGCGTCTTTACCAGTTTCATTTGGAAACGAGGAGATAATGAAGGAACCAGCGCTGTCACCCCGTCAGTCTGCAGTGAGGAATTCACAGTAAAACAAGTAGGACGGAGGGTGTGTAATACGGCGGGATTCTGGGAAACAGGAGGAATAAATGGGATAGAGAGGAGAAGAGAAGGGAACGGTAGAAGCTGAAGAATGTAATTTAGGGAAGATGGATAATAACGAAAAGTGAATTCAGATAGAAAATAGACAGAAGAAATGAGAGGAAATAAACAATGAGAATAACATAGAAAATCGAGAAAAAAAATATAAAAATGAGAAATATAAGAAGAAAATAATGGACATAGGTAGAAATTAAAGACAGAAAGGTGGTGAAAACTAAAGGAGATGGGCAGAAAACAGAAAGGAAAGGAAAAAGGAATGAGAAGTTTGGAATTAAATAAAAGATAGACTAAAGAGAAATATGTTAATGAAATGAAACAAGTGGGACCCGAACAAATTAAATTAACGAATAAATATGCTTATATACAGGATGTTTCTCTGAGTAACGTGCATTACTTTCTGGTAAGTTATTTAACTTTAGTAGACTTAACGGCAGTTCATTTTTTAAATGAGTCGCCCTTCAGTTTTCGAGTGGTAGACGGCTCTTTATTATTATTGTTATTATTATTATTATTATTATTATTATTATTATTATTATTATTATTATTATTATTACGTTAGATACCAAACAGGTCACAGAAGCTCCGAGCAGTGCGTCGAGGCAGAAAGCTTTTCGAAAGTGAGCTATAATATTGTCAGCATGTGGTATGGTCATATTTGTATACTTACTTACAAATGGCTTTTAAGGAACCCGCAGGTTCATTGCCGCCTTCACATAAGCCCGCCATCGGTCCCTATCCTGTGCAAGATTAATTCAGTCTCTAGCATCATATCCCACCTCCCTCAAATCCATTTTAATTATTTAAGAATGTTTGTATCTTGTTCTTCACTTATTTCGTGCTTTTTATGTGCCTGTTTGTGCCCTCTTGTATATGTATGTTTTATGTCGGGGATCCAATCCGGGACTCCCAGTTCTACACACTGGGTACTCTAACCACTGAGCTACTCCGAGGCTTAACCCACAGCACCGGATCAAATTTTTCTCCTTTGGTACATTCCCTTAGTGGCCTTAATCCACGTTCGATCTAATGTATTAAGTCATCACATAAGGAACGCATTAGTTTCAGTGACTTGGTGATTATAGCTTCCAGTGCGTAGAACTGAGGGTCCCGGCGTCGTGTTGGAGCGAAATTTTTCTCCATTAGTAACCATAACAGATAATTCTGTAGAACCAAAAATTAATCTTTACATAAAATTTGTGTTTTATATGCAGTAATTTTTGTGATTTCGTATGTTTTTGTGTGTTTGCATTTATATGTGCCTTCCTATAATGTAATTTTTGCATTCATGTGTACATTTTTCGGAATTTTCTGTAGAATGTGCTTGTTTTGTGTGTGTTATCCTTCTAGGCATGTGTGTATTTGTTTTTGTGTTTTGTTCTGTACATGTGTGCTTGATTTTGTGTATACTTATGAGAAAGTGTTTGTTTCTGGTATATGTGTATGTGTTTTTGCGTGTGTTTTTAGTTTTGCTTTTTGTATGTGCTTTTATTTTGTATGTGTTTCTATTGTGTTTTTTCGTGTCATTTCCATTCTTGTGTTTTCTCCGTATGTATTCATTTTGTGATTTTATATATGCTTTGTCTTTTTTCATCTGTTCGAATTTTATGAGTTTCTGAGTGTTTGCATTCCAAGAGTTTTCTGGTGCCTTTGTAATTTCTGTTTTTCGTACGTGTGTTTGTAATTTATGTTTTCTTGCATATGTGTTTATTTTATTTGCTTTCTCCATGTGTTGGAATTTGTGTTTTTACTACGTGCATTTGTAATTTATGTTTTCCTGCATATGTGTTTATTTTATTTGCTTTCTCCATGTGTTGGAATTTGTGTTTTTACTACGTGCGTTTGTAATTTATGTTTTCTTGCATATGTGTTTATTTTATTTGCTTTTCCATGTGATGGAATTTGTGTTTTTACTACGTGCGTTTGTAATTTATGTTTTCTTGCATATGTCTTTATTTTATTTGCTTTCTCCATGTATTGGAATTTGTGTTTTTACTACGTGTGTTTGTAATTTATGTTTTCTTGCATATGTGTTTATTTTATTTGCTTTCTCCATGTGTTGGAATTTGTGTTTTTACTACGTGCGTTTGTAATTTATGTTTTCTTGCATATGTGTTTATCTTATTTGCTTTCTCCATGTGTTGGAATTTGTGTTTTTACTACGTGTGTTTGTAATTTATGTTTTCTTGCATATGTGTTTATTTTATTTGCTTTCTCCATGTCTTGGAATTTGTGTTTTTACTACGTGCGTTTGTAATTTATGTTTTCTTGCATATGTGTTTATTTTATTTGCTTTCTCCATGTCTTGGAATTTGTGTTTTTACTACGTGCGTTTGTAATTTATGTTTTCTTGCATATGTGTTTATTTTATTTGCTTTCTCCATGTCTTGGAATTTGTGTTTTTACTACGTGTGTTTGTAATTTATGTTTTCTTGCATATGTGTTTATTTTATTTGCTTTCTCCATGTGTTGGAATTTGTGTTTTTACTACGTGCGTTTGTAATTTATGTTTTCTTGCATATGTGTTTATTTTATTTGCTTTCTCCATGTGTTGGAATTTGTGTTTTTACTACGTGCATTTGTAATTTATGTTTTCCTGCATATGTGTTTATTTTATTTGCTTTCTCCATGTGTTGGAATTTGTGTTTTTACTACGTGCGTTTGTAATTTATGTTTTCTTGCATATGTGTTTATTTTATTTGCTTTTCCATGTGATGGAATTTGTGTTTTTACTACGTGCGTTTGTAATTTATGTTTTCTTGCATATGTCTTTATTTTATTTGCTTTCTCCATGTGTTGGAATTTGTGTTTTTACTACGTGTGTTTCTAATTTATGTTTTCTTGCATATGTCTTTATTTTATTTGCTTTCTCCATATGTTGGAATTTGTGTTTTTACTAAGTGTGTTTGTAATTTATTTTCACTGCATGTCTTTATAATTTGTACTTCTGCATGTATTGATATTTTTTTTTTCTGAATTTGTTTGTAATTTATGTTTTTTTTTCCTTGCGTGTATTTCTAATTTTTGTTTCTTCTGTATGTGTTTGTAATGTTTATTTTTTCTGCGTGTGTTCGTAAAGTATGTTTTCCCTGCGTGTGTTTGCAATTTGTGTTTTTCCTGCGTGTGTTTGTAGTACGTGCTCTTTTTTGCGTGTGTTTTTAATTTATAATTTTACTGCGTGTTTTAATTTTTTTTTCCTGGATGTCTTCGAAATTTGTTTTTTTTTTTGTGGCAATGTTTGAAGATACCTAAAAATGGACATTCCCTCTCTTTTCTCCTAAACCAAAGGCCTAATTTGTATTTTCCTTGCGTGTATTTATAATTTGTTTTTTTTTCCTGCGTTCGTTTATAATTTTTATTTTTCCTACATATATTTGTAATTTGTGTTTTTCCTACGTGTCTTTATAATTTGCATTCTTCATGCATGGGCATTAGTTGTAATTTGTGTTCCTGCGTGTGTTTATAATTTATATTTTTTTCCTGCTTGCATTGTTTTGTAATTTGTGTGTTTTTCGCGTCTGTCTGTTATTTGTAATTTTTCTTCCATGTTCTGCTCGTTTTTAGTACATTTTTACATGTTGTTTTCTTTTTATGTGTTTTTGTAGTAGGCTATCTTTACTTTAGTGGACTTCTTGTAGTAGTATATAATAATAATAATAATAATAATAATAATAATAATAATAATAATAATAATAATAATAATGTTTTATTTTCGCTGGCAGAGTTAAGGCCTTAAGGCCTTCTCTTCCACTCAACCAGCCTTAATCAATACAATACATAAATTTAAATTACAAATATTTACACTACACTTAAAAGGTTCTCCAGCAATATTCTTCACTACACATTTATTTAAATTTAGATAAATCTATAAGGTAAAGTAGTAACTTAATTTATGAGCTAATTTAACTCAATGAATTATAATTAATTTAATATTTGAGATAGCTAGTAAAATGATGAAAATTAATTTATTATAAGCTTACTAGGACTATGTTACAGAGAGAATATATATATATATATATATATATATATATATATATATATATATTTCTATTTCTATAATGAGAATATTAATGTAATTGCCATTAGAGGTTTTGTAAATCTATTTAGAGAAATTAATGATAATAATAAGAATGGACAGATGTTAGTTTCATTCTAAGTAACAAATATTAATCAGCAATTAATCTGTTAAGTAAGAATTTATGTAATTATGACCTAAATGAAGTTATTGTCCAACAACCCCTTATATCACTCGGAAGCGAGTTCCAATTTCTATATAGAAAATAATGATATTAGGGGAACCAGATCTGTTACTATAACAACGTAGGTGTTTTGGAAGTGGAAGAAAATAACCTTAATAAATTGTCAGTAAATAAGAAACAATTACAGCCCATAAAACTGACAAATTTGAAGGTCGGTAGGAGAATGTTGGAGGAAGTATAGGAAATCAATGAAGGGGAAAGAGGCAAGAGTAGGAAATATGAAGTAGAGCATGATATGGACCATGTGAAGGAGGAATGGCACGGTACTAGTAGGCGGCAAGGAAGGAAATCGCCGGAGATGGAATCGGGGAAATGGACAAATTGCATGTGAGAGCGAATGGTTTACGAAAATAGAACATATAACCGCTATTGTTATCGTATATTGGCTTCACGTTGACAAATAGTGCTGCATTCTAACTGCAGAGACTTTTCAATGTTCAAGAAATGTAATTTTCTTTATAGACCTGAAAAGGCAGAAGCAAGTCCATGCTCGTAAACCTCACAAAATATGCCTGGAATTGAACCTTACTCTACCATGTTATAGGGAGTCTGGAGAGATATTTCACATCTTAGTACAACCTCTATATTTCCATTTAACCTTTTGGTAGTACGTGATATGAGGATTTGGTATTACTGGAGAGAATTGTTGGAATTGCTAGCCTCGTAGCACATTTCTCAGTAGGAGTAATCCCTATGTTCAGCGTCTCTCTTCAGATACAGAGGTACTAACAATCAATGAGGTGAAAGTTTAGATTGTGATTCTATACTTAAAAACACTCGTAAACCATAGAAGTGGTTCATAATCGATGAGGCAAATATTTTAACAGTAATTCTTTACTTAAAGACCCACGTGAACCAGTGAGATTATTCATAAACACTGAGGTGATAATTTTAATGGTAATTCTTTATTAACGAACCTTGTGAACAATGGAAGCTATTTATAATCGATGAAGTCATACCTTAAATTTAAATTCTACATTCAACGACTGTTGTTGGCCATACGAGCTATTCTTAGTCGACGAGATCAATAAAATGTTAATTATAACTTAATTCTAATCCTTTAATGTAACTACTCTTGTGAACAATTCATAACCAATGAGATCATAATTGTAATTTTTTACTTTACACCTACCGTAAATCAAAAAAAGTGTTCATAAACGATGTGATGATAATTGTAATTATAAATTCTTATTTAACGAATCTTGTGAACCATAGACACCATTCACAAATATGAGCTCGTAATAAATTGTTTTGATTGAAGTTTTTTACTTAATGAGTTTTGTGAACCATAGTCGCTATTCATAATCAATGAGATGATAATTGCAATTTAAATTCTTTACTCAACGTTTCTTGTGAACCATAGAAGCTGTTCATAATCGATGAGATGATATTTTAACTATAATTCTATACTTAACGCTACTTGTTAACAATAGAAGGTTTTCAAAATCCATGAAGTGATAATAATTATTGCAGTTGTAATTCTTCACTTGACGACTCTTGTGAAACATAGATACTATTCATAATCGATGAGATAATTTCAATTTAAATAATTTACTCAAAGAATCTCATAAGCCATAGAAACTGTTCACAATCGATGAGATGATAGTTTTAATTATAATTCTATGCTTTAATGATTGTTTTTAACAATGGAATCTATTCAAAATCCATGAGATGATAATAAATTACAGCTGTAATTCTTTACTCAACGATTCATGTGAACCATAGATTCTATTCATTATTGATGAGACGAGAATTGTAATTGTAATTCGTTATTTAACGACACTTGTAAACCATTAAAACTATTCATAATCAATGATGTAGAAATTTTATTGTCTTTGTAGTTCTTAATGGCTCTTATGAACCGTAGACGATATTCATAAGCTATGATGTGGTAATTTTATTTAATTATAGTGCTTTCTTTAACGACTTTTGTAAACCATTGAAGCTATCTGTAATCGTTTATTGTAATTGCAATTCTTTACCTAATGACTCTAGTGAACCATAGAAGGTAATTTTATTGTAATTGTAGGCCCAATTCTTTAACGGCTCTTCTGAACCATAGAAGATGTTCATATTCAATGAGGTGGTAATTTTATTGTAATTGTAGGCCTAATTCTTTAACGGCTCTTCTGAACCATAAAAGATGTTCTTAATCAATGAGGTGGTAATTTTATTGTAATTGTAATTCTTTGCTTAACGACTCTTCTGAAATCCGATCTACAACGACTACGGATAGAGAAGGGAGATTCATCTGATCATATGAGCCGTTCAGAGCAGAAGTGGTGTAAGTCAAAATTGGATAATGTGGTTTAATGTAAAAATTCTGTAAAATACAGCGCAAAGTAGCAATTAATATGTTCTACGTGCTATCCACTGACTTCTAATAGTTTAAATAAATTTAATATTAATTGCTACTTTGCGCTGTATTTTACAGAATGTTTACTTTAACCCTCATTACCCATTTTTGACTTACATCACCTCTGCTCTCAACAGCTCATATGTATTTATTTACATTGCAAGTTGGTAAACACCCGATGGCAGTGGTGACTTAATTACACTCAGTAATTACAATTAATAATTATAGTTAAAATAACATAATTAGTAAGTGAACCTAATTTTTCAACCTATATGTATACATAAATATGACATGCTTATTGGTTCTGACACACTATCACCATTTTTACTTCACTCTCATCTCACGCACTGCACTGGCACTATGACACATTTCACTGACACTTTAGAAGACATTTCACTGATACTATAAATTATCAATGATCGAAACTATTCACTGCTACTGTAAACCATAAATTCACTGACACAGCACGCTTCACTGATACAACACTTCAAATAAAACAAATATTTACATCTTATTGTTCCGTAGAATCATATTTATAATCTTTATTAACCTAAAATTGCTATCTAAGACCCTCTTACAAGCTATTTTAAACTAATTTACAATTCAAACCAAAGGAATAGCTTGTTCCCAGTCCTTAAATTTCTTCCATTGCCCTCACCGGGAATCGAAATCGAACCTCGGATCACTTGGTTGGGAAGCGCACATAGGCACTAGAGAGCTGCAGAATAGTGCTTACAACCGGTTTAGATTCGAGCAGTCAGAGAACATCCGTCAAAGTTGAACATCCGACCGAATATTCCAATTTCAACTGGTTACCCCTTATGTTTTGCAGGCTAGACAGAACACCAAGCGCACTTCATCATACATGAAACTGACATTTCTGAGTACACAAACGGAATAAAAATTGAAGGAAATTTACTTTGTCTTGACATAGACCTACAATTGACTGGATACTTTAATACACTTATTTTCATAACTTGTTCACACTTGTGGAGTAACGATTAGCGCGTCTGGCCGCGAAACCAGGTTGCCCGGGTTCGATTCCCGGTCGGAGAAAGTTACCTGGTTGAGTTTTTTTCCGGGGTTTTTCCTCAATCCAATATGAACAAATGCTGGGTAACTTTCGGTGCTGGACCCGGACTCATTTCACCTGCATTATCATCTTCATCTCATTCAGACCTTAAATAACCTAAGATGCTGATAAAGCGTCGTAAAATAACTTGCTACAGAACAAAAATAAGTAATAAATAAATTTACAAATGGACACCAGTAACAACAAAGAAAATAAGCGTAATGCAGAATATGAAATCTGGTGCGTAAAGAAATGCAAGAATAAAATAAATTACAATATTACACCTACTTAGTAAAGGAAAGAGCAAATAAGTACATATGCTCTAGTGTAACATTTACACTTTAAACTAAAAATGCATCCCTCTAAAGCAGTAGTGGTTAATATGTAATTCCTTATAATTACTCTAAACAACTAAATTATTATTTCTTAATAAATAATTTTTTTAAGAAGATAGAGTGTTATTAACAAAAAGAAAAGTACTTTGAAGCTCTAATGCTTGTACTTTCATAAATACATGTTGTTGCTCTTGAAGATACCCAACTGTAATACCTGGATGGATGAATGAATCAATGAGTGAAAGAATGAACTAATCAGTGAATCAATGAATCCATAGATGAATGAATCAATGAGTCGATGACTGGATGGATCGATGGATGATTGCTTGATTGAATGTACTAAGAGAGGAAGCAATTATCAATTAAATGGTAGGCCTATACGATGATAAACGCGTCCTTGCAAGGGCTCTTGTAACTCCTGCATGGCTCAATGTGGTCTGCCTTTGCCGTCCACCTACAAAGAGTGAGAAACAACTGGAATATTCGATAAACCGACCAGTGAGATGCTCTGCGAGTCGGAAGAGCTTTGCATACTGACTATAGTACCAGGCGTTCAATAGCAGTATACAGAATGTTTCACAGAAATACTTGACAAACCTTGGGGCATGTTTCTCACAGAAAAACAAGAAAAAAAGTTCACATAAACATATGTCCGAATATCCTTAGTTTTTTAGTTATTAATGAAAGGACATAATGAAACATGTTAGATATTGTCAGCTTGGTAGCAAGTGTTGCAACTTTAATCAATTCAGAAACTCATAACAAATGTTCAAAATGTTCTCGTCAGATCATGGACTCCTAGGCAACACATAGCCATCTAGAATACAATAGGTGCATCAGCAGACTTGTATTGATAACATCATTCGATTATCTAACAAAATGAATATTATTATCGGTTACAAACTTAAGTTAAGTTGTTGGATTGTACCTCGAAACGCGTTGAACGTAAACTTCCATTGTTATGAGTTTCTGAATTGATTAAAGTTGCAGCACTTGCTACCAAGCTGACAATATCTAACATATGTTTCATTATGTGCTTTCATTAATAACTAAAAAGTTAAGGATTTTTTGGACATATGTTTATATGGACATTTTTCTTGTTTGGTGTGAGGAACATGCCTCCAAGGTTTGTCAAAAGATTTCTGAAACACACTGTATAATTTCTATTTTTCGTAACCGGCTGTACACGACTATATTAGCCACAATGGCGAACTTACGAGGCGCATCCAGAAAGTAAGTTTCCCGGACAGGTCCCGTCTGGTGCCAGTAGCGTGGCAGCAGTGGCCCCAAAATGGAAGCTCTTATTCCTTCTCCCGCCGCCTGCGAGGTTCGGTCGGTGATAAAGTTCTTTAATGCACAAAGCATTGCGCCAATTGAAATTCATCGGTAGCTCTTTCAGGTCTATGGGCCGAACATCATGAGTAAGCAGATGGTGCGTCGCTGGTGTAGGCAGTTTTCCGAAGGTCGTCGAAGTGCCCATGATGAAGAGCGCAGTGGGCGACCGTCCCTCATCAATGATGATCGTGTTGAGCTGGTGCGGCAGTGCATCATGGAGAACCGTCGCTTCACGATTACGAAGCTGAGCAGCCATTTTACGCAGATATCGCGATCCTTGTTGCATGAGATTGTCACTAAGCACCTGCTGTTCAAAAAAGTGTGTTCCAAGTGGGTGCCGAAAAACCTGACACCCGAACACAAAATGCAACGTTTAGGAGCAGCACTGACATTTCTGCAAGGGTATCACGAGGACGGCGACGAGTTCCTCGACAGGATCGTCACGGGCGATGAGACTTGGATTTCGCACTTCACCCCGGAAACCAAGCAGCAGTCAATGCATTGGCGGCATAGTGGATCTCCGGTCAGGACGAAATTCAAACAGACGCTGTCGGTACGGAAAGTGATGTGCACGGTGTTCTGGGACAGGAAGGGCATTCTGCTCATCGACTTTCTTCCAAGAGGTGAAACACTGAACGCTGACCGTTACTGTGAAACACTGCGAAAATTGCGACGTGCCATTCAAAACAAGAGGCGTGGAAAGCTTACTGCAGGTGTTGTGCTCCTCCATGACAATGCTCGTCCACATACGGATCGGCGCACAGCAGCTGTTTTGACGGAATTTGGCTGGGAGTTGTTTGATCAACCACCCTACAGTCCTGATCTTGCTCCCAGCGATTTTCACGTTTTCTTGCACCTCAAGAAATTCCTGTCCTCCGGTGAGCGTTTTGGCAACGACGAAGAGCTGAAGACGTCTGTCACACGCTGGTTCCATTCACAGGCGGCAGAGTTCTACGACAGAGGGATACAAAAGTTGATCCCACGATACGACAAGTGCCTCAAGTGCTATGTTGAAAAATAGCTGAAACATTGCTGTTCCTGTTGCCAATAAATGTTTTCCTGAAAGTGTGTGATCTTTTTTTTTTTTAAATAGGGAAACTTACTTTCTGGATGCGCCTCGTATTTATTTAGTCAATGTAGAAATAACTAGGGGAGATCAATGTGTTAACCTCACGTTACACCCGTATCGGTCGAATTAAGATTCATCTCCGCTGAGGCAAGTGGATGTGATGCCAACAGTGGGATAGTAGGCCTTGGTCGTCTAGGGGCTGTCGTGCCACGGATTAGTAATAGAAAGAAAATGAAATAAAATAAAATTCAGTGAAAAGAAGAAATATCTAATAGGTTTATCTCAAATTTGCACTAAAAAGAAAACAATAAATCGCATACAAAGAAGAAATGTAGAGAAAATAGAAGAAGAAGAAATTGAAGAAAAATAAAATTGAGTAAAGACGTAGATTTAAGAAGAGGGAAAAAGATGAATCAAAGGCAGGTCGAGTAGAGAACATTATTCTTCCTTTCCTGGGGCAGGAATTTTCTTAAAGTGACCCGTGACGTTAGTGAAAATGGGGGGAATAAAATATCAGAAGTAAGGAATAAAAAATTATGACAAGAGTAACGTAAAGAAGGGAAAATAAATTGGACATCAAAAGGAACGTAAAAATCATAGGCGTAGGCGAACATCTCGTTTCCTGACACTGCGGTATCAACACGACTTCAGTTTCTCGTGTCCCCTGAGACTATATGCAATTTGCATAACGCACCCAACGCCTGTTTTCCCCACTGTGCCGTCAGACTTCGCATCACTGCTGCCGGATATGATATTTTCCCCCCATTCGCTATTCCGAACGACTGCACCAACTTGAACAAAATCTTGCATTAAGTTGTTCTTAGGACTAACGTGGGTAGTATGTCTTGTGGCCATACCCTGGCTGCTTCGTAAGTCGATCTCCATAGCAACAATGGTGTTATCCGATTGCCTAGGGCCTTAGGGGTAATGAATATAACATTAAATTATTTATTTATTTTATTTAAATGATATTGAAAAGACATTCGAGTGAAATAACTTAACATACAACCAAGTTGGAAGTAATTTTCGGTTCACAAATTACATATAAATGATTTGTTTATAGCCTGCTGTACTTCCTTAAACAAGTCATTCGAATTAATTTATAGATTGCACAGTTCAAATTCGTAGACTATATAACGTTGCAGAGCCCAATATCGGAACCAGAGTTTAACAACAGCAGGGTAAGGTCGCCCAAGATATTTCCTTTTCCATCTATAGGCTATACCAGATTTTTTGTTTTCGACAGATATTGGTGAAAAAAATGGGAGTATAAGAGTACAGTACATCAGTTACTTATAGATTTCAAAAAGGCATATGACTCGGTTAAGAAAGAAGTTTTATATAATATTCTTATTGAATTTGGTATTCCCAAGAAACTACTGTAGTTCGATTAATTAAAATGTGTCTCAGTGAAACTTACAGCAGAGTCCGTAGAGGCCAGTTTCTATCTGATGCTTTTCCAATTCACTGCGGGCTAAAGCAAGGAGATGCACTGTCACCTTTACTTTTTAACTTTGCTCTAGAGTATGTCATTAGGAAAGTTCAGTACAACAGATGGGGTTTGGAATTGAACGGGTTACATCAGCTTCTTGTCTAACGGATGACGTGAATATGTTAGGAGAACATTCAGAAACGATTAGGGAAAACACGGAAATTTTACTTGAATGAAGTAAAGCTGTAGGTTTGGAAGTAAATCCCGAAAAGACAAAGTATATTATTATGTCTCGTGACCAGAATATTGTACGAAATGGAAATATAAAAGTTGGAGATTTATCCTTCGAATCGGTGGAAAAATGCAAATATCTTGGAGCAACAATAATAAATATAAATGACACTCGGGAGGAAAGTAAACGCAGAATAAATATGGGAAATGCCTGTTATTATTATTCGGTTGAGAAGCTTTTGTCATCTAGTCTGCTGTCAAAAAATCTGAAAGTTAGAATTTACAGTTATATTACCGGTTGTTGTGTATGGTGGTGAAACTTGGACTCTCACTTTGAGAGAGGAATATAGGTTAGGGGTGTTTGAGAATAAGATGCTTAGGAAAATATTTGGGGCTAAGAGGGATGAAGTTACAGAACAATAGAGAAAGTTACATAACGCAGAACTGCACGCATTGTATTCTTCACCTGACTTAATTAGGAACATTAAATCCAGACGTTTGAGATGGACAGGGCATGTAGCACCTATAGGCGAATCCAGAAATTCATATAGAGTGTTAGTTGGGAGACCGGAGGGAAAAAGACCTTTGAGGAGGCTGAGATGTAGATGGGAGGATAATATTAAAATGGATTTGAGGGAAATGGGTTATGATGATAGAGACTGGATTAATCTTGCACAGGATAGGGACCGACGGCGGGCTTATATGAGGGCGGCAATGAACGCGGTGGTTCCTTAAAAGCCATTTGTAAGTAAGTATAGGTTAATGCATGTATCCTAGAATAGAATATAGAGGTTAGGTAGACATTTAATGATTGTAACTAGGCCTAACAAAATAAAACAAATCAGCTAATACTTAAGTTCCTGATAAGGCTTATTTTGTAAATGTAAAATATTTCCCGTTAAAATCAGGGGCAGAAAACACTTCGGATTTGTCTTTCACCAATTCATAATATGTGTACATGGCATGATCTGAAACGGGAACTAGTTTAGTTACCAATTAACCTATAATAATTATACTCACATTATTCCACTTTTGTAAATTGTAATTTACTAACAAACTATTAATTATATGTTACTACATTTATTAAAAACATGTTCTGAATATATTTAATGTACACATACATGAACTTGGTTACTGTAGCACAAGTTTGTTTTCCCAACAATATTGCTTTAAATGTGATGGGTTATTTCATAGACTGGTAAATAAAAAAGTCTTTTACCAGGGATTATCAGTGTAATCAACACAAATAATTAACACTACATCGTAGGCAATTGTGTAATAGACAATATATTATATTAAATTGACATGTGTTTGATACCCAAATTACCCCTCTATACCTAAATAACCCCGATCCATCCTATATCAATATCGGATACACATACAATTCCCCCTTCGAAGATTTCAAGGCAGCCAATTTTAACAATTGGAGATTATAAATGAAACGAAGGGAGGAAAAGAAAGTATACTTGATTGAAAGAGGAAGACGAGACCCTGAGAAAAGTCATCTGCAACATCTGCTTTGTCCATCGTAAATTTCATTACGACCCGGACTGGGGATCGAACCTGGGGCACCTGGATGGAAGACTAGCGCTCTGATACCGAGCCACAGACACGGAATGCCTAGTACTTGCTTTGCATGCAGCGTCTCTGTAGTACAATTCTTTTCACCAATTAAGTATGTGAATTTATGTGAGCTCCAAGCCTGTAGGCCATTTGTCTCACTCAATTATTAGCTGTTTTATTGAAGGGTTTTAGAAAATGTAAAATGAAATGAAGTTGAATTGGTGAAAAGAATAGATATTCATTCTGTAGAAGAATTGTACTATATGTACAACGTCTTTGTACGTCTTTGCTTGATCTTGCAACGTCTTGGGATTAGGCAGTGTGAGGGGCGCAGTCGGGTTCGGACACTTGTCTGTCTGTGCTCCAGCCGGAGGCGAAATCTTCTTCCTTCTCGCTGCTTGCTACTTGTTCTCATTTGAAATTCGAATATCCGTCCCGTCCGTCTGTCTGTCCGTCCATCCGCGAGAGGAAGATGTCTTGCACGCGGCTGATGATATTGTTGTGACTGAGAGCACTGCTGCCGCCCCGGGCGACAATGCAAGAGCGGCCTACAGGACCAGGAAGAACGGATAGAGGGTTACAAGTTGTATGGGATTTGGTATAGGGTGTTCAAGAGATCGTGGCTGGAATGGTAAACACGCCATTTCAACGAAGTGTTGGAGAATCATCCTGCACAGAAGGGTATTCCTTATGCTGGAACTTAAACATGTCCAACGTTTCGAAACTGTAAAGTATTTCCATCTTCAAGGCAACTTAAGGGTACACCTTGGTGAAAATGTGTAATTTTTTTATCAAAAAGTTGTTTTCACTTCATTTCACCCCTTTGGTCTGATTTAGCTATTTCGGTTTTTCAGAGGTTTCCCCAACCAAAAGGCAAATGTCGGGTAATCTTTTGGCGAATCCTCGGATCTCACCTCGTAGCACTACATCTCGCCAAAATATTATAAAAAAATTAGAAAATTGTAAAAAAAAATTGTAAAACTGTAAAAATTGTGAAATAGTTGTAAAAATTGTAAAAATTTGTCAAAATTGTAATTGTAATATTGTAAAATTTTGACTTGTTCCAAATCTTAAAGCTTCATTACTCATGTAAGATCTATGGAATATAATAAATGAAATGAAAAATGAAATCATCCAAGGAAGCTCTGGGGAAATTTTCTTACACTTACGCCCTTCTAATTGCATATTTCGGTGGTCATTTTTATATTTTATATTAATCTAAAATATTTCAAATTCATTTTTCTCGCTGGTTTTTTTTTTCTTTCTAAAACTGCTATTTCCCCTACAAAATTTGTACTGTATAAATGATTTTTTCGTGAAACGTCTTTAATATCTGTGTGACAAAATTATTACTATCAAGATTTTGTTCGTCTCACATCTTTTTAATTTATTTTTCTTCTCGCGGAAGTTTCTTATTATTATTATTATTATTATTATTATTATTATTATTATTATTATTATTGTTATTATTTTGTTTTTAGAGTTGACAATATATGCAGTGCTTGGGAAAAGCGGCATAAGTCAGCTTCCACGAACATTTTTTAATAATTTATTAACAACTTACGCAACATCTGTTCACAAAGTATTTCTCCCAATACAATAATTCATACACAAGAAAATCAAATCGGCATAAACCAGTGTGAAGACAGTTTTTTTTTCCTTCTGCTGTAAAATTAACATTTTTGACTTGTGCCATTATTTATTTTTTTGTAAAAGAAATGAAAACACTGGATAATAAGTTTTGTTTTGGGGTGTTTGAAAGTTATGAAAGCGAAATTTCAAGCGAAAATATTACAATTTGTAGCAATAATAGCGATTTTTTTAAAATCATTTAAATGTAAGAAAAGTTAATATTTCACACATTCTGAAACAAAATGAAATTTGATATAGTACACACTATTAATGAGTACAATAACTGCGAAATTTTAGACTTTTACCTTCATTTGTTTATAAAATTGAAATTTCACGCCTTTACTAACCCGTAAAATGTATTGTACATTAATTTGTGCGTCTAGTAACATCATGCACATCCAGTCGAAGTACAATATATTAGATATAATGTATTATATTTCATGACCGAAAAGAAAAGTGTACCTCACATTCATTGTGTTCATTGCCTCATGTGAATGTAAGACACAAGTTGAAGTCACGAGATTCACTTACACAGAGATTAAAAACATAGCCAACACAGATCTCAAGTAGTTCGAACTTTTTCATTAGGAACAGTGTTCGCAATGGCTGTGTTTCTTAAAAGTGTCTAGACCTTCCAAAATGACCCTATATTTTTGTGTCTTGTAGTTTTTATAGGAAATTACATTTTTGTACCCCAAGAGTTCTGTAGAGGGTTCCCATATTAATATTATATTGTTGGCCTCTTCATTCATAGTGTTCTGCCCAAGGGCATATCTTTCGCTGCAAACCCAGCATTCTCCAGTCTTTTCTATTTTGTGGCTTTCTCTTTGTTTCCGTATATTACCCATATATCTTAATGTCATCTATCATCTCATATCTTCTTCTGCCCCGAAATCTTCTCCCGTTCACCATTCCTTCCAGTGCATCCTTCAGTAGGTAGTTTCTTCTCAACCAGTGACCCAGCCAATTCCTTTTCCTCTTCCTGAACATATTCAGCATCATTCTTTCTTCATCCACTCCTTCCAACACAGCTTCGTTTCTTACTCTGTCCATTTCACACACTCCATCCTTCTCCATATCCACATTTCAAACGCTTCTATTTGCTTCTCTTCACTTCCTACCTTGCCTCCCGTTTCAGTTACCTGTCATCATATCATAATCTCTTCACACGCACGCAAAATAGCCGCATACTAGCCATACCAACACATAAGACATCGTCGTATTCATCATCATACATAATCTCTTTCTCGCACTTGTGAAATACCCTACCCAGTGACATCAGAGACTGTCGGAATTTAGTAGCGTTCAAAAGCAAACTTATTAAGCATTTTCTTACTGCTTAGAGTAGGTTTAATTAATAAAAAAAATGTTTCTATCTTCTTAACTTTTACAATAAACTGTCTAGTTTTTATTAATCAGTTAATCTTTTAGTGCCTTGATTTTTAATGTATTTGTAAATTTAATATTAATTGTAATTGTATTCTTAATATTGTAGTTGTAGTACACTGGTAGAGGGGAAGAGAAGGCCTGATGGCCTTATCTCTACCAGGTTAAATAAAAAATAAAAATAAAAATAATGTCCATTTTTCTGCCACATATAATGCTACACTCCTTACAAAGCACTTCACCAATCTCTTCCTTAGTTCTTTCTCCAGAAGTCCGCAGAATATGCTCCTTTATGTCTGGTAATATTCGTGTTTCTGCAATATCACACCACTTATTCAACGAAATGATGCGTTCTTATGTTAAGTTTATTGGCCAAACAGAGGTACAGTATGGCTGCACATAAACACTGTAAATATACTATTATAAGTAGTGCACAAAACTCATTCATTCTGAAAATTGACCAGGCACTCCTCAACCTCAGACGTAGAGTTCGTTTTATTTGTTGTTGTGGTCACAGAGAATCTGTTTCTCCTTGTCCGTGGTAAATTCTGTCGAACATATTTTTAGTTGGGATGTCATCCGATGAGAAAGCGTATTCTGTATAGCTATTCTGGCTTACTTGCATTTCATTCAGCTATACTGTAAACAAAACGCATATCCCTCAGCTCCGTGAAAGCGTGCGGCTCCGATTGGAAGGTAGCAGCTAACGTTACTTAACGGCAGGAAGTCGTAAAAAGAACTCTCCTTCATTTCGTTGGTAGTGCCATACTAACATAGAGCTCATGGGGTTCTTTCAATAATGTAGTAATTCATTTCGTACTTCGCCAAGAATGTTACTGCTGATATTACACTATCAAAAATATATGTCGAAGATCTTTTATAAAATATATGACAGTGTAATGGAGTTTCTTTTACAAAACTTTACTTGATAAAAGATATTTTGTGAAATGCAAATCCATCTTGTTATATTTTATAAAAGATCTGACTAGTTTGAAACCAATATGGCGGAATGTAAATATTATTGTACTGTTACTACGACCTAAATGCGAGACTATAACTACTATACTTTTTGCTGGTTGAGTAGAATAGAAGGCCTTACGCCTTAACTCTGCCAGCTAAAATAAATTATTATTATTATTATTATTATTATTATTATTATTATTATTATTATTATTATATTACCTGTTATGTATGGCTGTGAAACTTGGACTCTCACTTTGAGAGAGGAGCAGAGGTTAAGGATGTTTGAGAATAAGTTTCTAAGGAAAATATTTGGGGCTAAGAGGGATGAAGTTACAAGAGAATGGAAAAAGTTACACAACGCAGAGCTGCACGCATTGTATTCTTCACCTGACATATTTAGGAACATTAAATCCAGACGTTTGAGATGGGTAGGGCATGTAGCACGTATGGGCGAACCCAGAAATGCATATAGAATGTTAGTTGGGAGGCCGGAGGGGAAAAAGATCTTTGGGGAGGCCGAGACGTAGATGGGAAGATAATATTGAAATGGATTTGAGGGAGGTGGAATATGATGGTAGAGACTGGATTAATCTTGCTCAGGATAGGGACCAACGGCGGGCTTATGTGAGGGCGGCAATGAACCTCCGGGTTCCTTAAAAGCCAGTAAGTAAGTATTGTTATTATTATTATTATTATTATTATTATTATTATTATTATTATTATTATTATTATTATACAGGAATGGAGCATAAATCTCAACACACTGAAAATTATCTTAATTAATTCTAAAACAATTTAATATGTAACTTTTCAAGTCTTCGCAACTTAGCTCTTTTAGTAAGTGTTGATGGATATTTTTCTTATCACGTCTTGCAATCCACGGTTTAAGCCACAGGCATTTCCTTTTATTTTCTTTGTCAGTAATAGGCATAATGAAATACTTTGAACTAATTGTAGCTAAACAAAGATAGTACTTCTCTTCTTTCATTTACACACATCTGTCAACAGAAAGTTTCTATAATTTCAAGAGAAAAATTGTTCCGAGGCCGGGTACCGATCCCGAGACCCTTCGCTTAGCGCACGAATGCTCTACCGACTGAGCTGCGCAGGAACTACACCCGACACCGTCATCGATACCCGGCCCCGGAACAATTTTTCCCTTGAAATTATTCAAGTTTTCTTCACAGGAAGCTTTACCTGAAAGCCAGATTTGCATAAAAAGCTTTTATTTTATTTCATTTTATTTTTATTTTACTATATATGGAGGCTGATGGTACTCGTTCCTTACATTTAGATCGTCTTTGATAAAATACTTTATATAGTGCAATAAATTCCCAATTCTACCTTTTGTCGCATATCTTTGGTAAAATATTTTTTTTGCTGTTAGGCCCTGAAACTTAGAATTCCCACACAAAAACTTGTAACTAGGGAAAGTATTCTTCATAACATAAATCTATATTGAATTAGACGCATTGCAGTGTACTTGTTGTTACTTAGTTACCATTACAGTGCAGTTTTGCGAAGGCTTTGAAATAATAATGCTCTAAATTTTCAAAGCAATATACAGGGTGTCATAAGTATGTTTTTGAAAACGCGTGAACATGCTCCTGGATCAAAAATAAGAACAGTTCCTTGTATGAAAATTTGACGGAAAATGCTAATTTATTGGAATATTAGTGCATTTTGTTTTCATAAGTATTTGATCATATTATTGTGTTGTTTTTTTTTTAATTTTCTACCAGTGTTTGTTTACAAACAACACAGTGACAAAACAGTAATACATTGTTTTTTGTTTTGATTGGATGCTGTGGTCCAGTGCCTTGACCACCCAGATCACCCGACCTCACCTCATTAGACTTTTACCTTCGAGGTCACTTAAAGACTGTCGTCTATGCAACACCAGTGAATGATGCAGAGGAGCTATTACAACGTGTTGAAAATGCATGCCAATTGATCCGTGATGACAACATGGTGTTTGAGCGAACTCGCCAGTCGTGTGTACTTCGTGCTGAGGAATGTGTAAACAATGGAGGGTGTCACATTGAGCACTTTTTGCGTTAAATGACAAATTTCCAAACATGTACTTGTGATATAACAAAAAAAGAACAAAAACGAAGTATGACCATTTCTCCAATAAATAAACAGTTGCGTCAAATTTTATATAAGGAATGGTTCTTATTTTTGATCCAGGAGCACGCTCACGCGTTTTCTGAACATACTTATGACTCACTCTATATGAATGAATGAATGAAATTGAATGAATGAATGAATGAATGAATGAATGAATGAATGAATGAATGAATGTTAGCCATAAAGTCCCATGTTGGGCACAGGTATCCTGTGATGGGGTTAGAGCCCCCTCGAGAGGGATGGCTCAAGTGTACTCGCTTGGTGAGCCAATCCAGGCGAGCTTGTTGTGTATAATGCTTTTGTGACATGGTTAATAACCCTGTTACACTTTAACTAGTCTCAGCACTCTGTTCTTTGCACATTTTTTTTTTCTTGCACTACACACATTATACTGACACTGTCACTTTGACAAACACTGATTGCTATTTACACTATTTAACTGACACTTTCTCAACACTGACTTTACTATTTACAAAACTTATATTACACTTTCACTAATACTGACTTTACTATTTACAATATCTTAACACTGATTACGTTATCTACAGTATTTGCAATGACTTTCCCTAGTTCTTTCCACAAAACTCTGTTCTTTGCTGCCCTCGACTATTGTTTCCCGCCTCTTTGGTAAACATGTCAGACCATCTGATCTCACCCTATACCTATATTGTATTGCAATTATAAAAATATGATCGTGCAAAATATGTTGTACAATTGACGTTTGTGAAGTGCAACACAAAATCTCTGATATTTTCTTCGATTTTGTAAAAGCACTTCCAACCTTCTATCGTAGTATACTATTGTCTTATGCTTTGTCAGAGAACTGTGATAGTGTAATACTAGCCTAAGAACAGTACGATATCGATATATTGTAAATGTGACGTACTTACTTCTTTGTCTTGGTTATAGCCTAGATCATATATAGATAGATAGGTCGGCCTTATATGTTTTGAAGTTAACAACTTTTGTTAGGTTTACTACGCTGTCATCTAGTTGTTACATAAGGAGTCACGTCATAATTCCCATTTGAATTGCATTAGCGACTGTACTGCCATCTCGTGTTCGTTTACGGCGGACGGGTGGTGATCCTGGCGGTTGTTCTCTTGAAAGTGCAAAGGATTTTAACATAGCGACGACCTATCTGTTACATATGTGATCTAGGGTTATAGACTCGATATAGCAATAATCACAATCATTCCAGAATAACAGATTCGCGCTGCAGCCATGTCATCTTGGTCGAAAAAAGTTCAAGTTTCAAGTGGGTTTTGGTGCCGACGACAGGGGTAGTTATCTAGGACACGTAGAAGACTATGAACTCTCAGATCCACGTATTCTGTGAATGAGTTGAGTTTGGTGTGGGAGGCGGGCCCGCCAGATGCTATCGCTCTGAGCCAGACAGACAGACCGGCCGATTGTGTCTGCAGCAGATGCAACAGTTCAGGTGTGGACGTGAAGTGCTCTTAACCTGTGCTGATGCTCGAGCATGCGTCTGTTCTTTCCATTCTCTGCTACAATAAATGTATGTATGTATGTATGTATGTATGTATGTATGTATGTATGTATGTATGTATGTATGTATGTATGTATGTAGGTATGTATTTTTTTAATGTATTTATTAAAAACGGCATGTTCCATTACACTGAGTAATACTACATGCACTGAGCTCTCTTATAATATTACAATTATTTACAATCATCTGTAACAATACAAAGTTTACAATCTAATTTGAAGATCAGGTGATTTTGTTTATGCCATTCACTTATTTCTCTCGAAATATATGCTGCATTTATATTGGTTTTCTGCAATTTGAAATTGACAGTCTGATTTGGATTATTTTCTTTTCCACAATTTTCTCTATTTCTCTCTCTCTCTCTCTCTCTCTCTCTCTCTCTCTCTATAAAAATGTTCTAAGGTCATAATTAATTATAGCTAACTACCGTTTATAGTTTACAATCTACTGTTAGACTGTAATGTTGCTGCAGATTCTAAAATTATTATTTTTTTTATGATACTCTAGTTTTACAATTATTTACAATTTCTATAATTTACATTTAACATTATTTACAATTCAATTTTGTTTTGTTTTTTTTTTTCTACAACTGGCTAATTTTTTCAAAAGGTATATTATTTACAAATTGTATAAGTTTTCTAGTATATTTTTTTATGAGGTCGTTTTTGTTAGGTGGCCAGTTTTCAGTTCTTAATACAGCTGCGATTAAAACATCTCTTTCCTGATCTAATAGTTTGCAATCGAACAATAAGTGGTCTACCGTTTGGTAGCTAATTTGACATGGGCATGTTGTATTGTTTATAATTTTAAATTTATGTAGGTACGCTCTGGTTTTGCCGTGTCCTGTTAACGTTGTTGTTAGGTTAGGGGTTACACTGAATTTCATTTTGAGTCTGTCTGCAATATTTGGGAAGAATGATTTTGTGACTGCACCTTTCTCAGTTGTAATGTATGTATGTATGTATGTATGTATGTATGTATGTATGTATGTATGTATGTATGTATGTATGTATGTATGTATGTATGTATGTATGTATGTATGTATGTATGTTGACCCGTAAGTAATGTCATTAATAGAGCCGGGATGTTCAGGCATTTAAAACAGTTAAAATAGGCAGGCAAAAAACGCAATAAAACGTTAATAAAAGGCGCAATAAATTTTGTGAAAAGCATTATAAATTTTAAAAAGGCATAATATATTTTAACAATAAATTTAAATTATATCAACATAACTCAAATTTTTATTCCGTAGTTCATACATGTTGATTTACAAAATACTTTTTTTTCGTGATTAACTGTCTTTTCACAAACCTTACATAGAATTTAGAAATCTTCTCACTATTCGTGAGCTGCCACAAGGGACAAAGAGTACTTAACCATAGAAAGTTTACAAGTTCAGTGAACCATTAATTTTGTTTTGACAATGAAACTCCAAGTACATATAGCTGCAAATACATTTTGTGATTGGTGGAAATATACCTAGTTTTAGAGAGGCAAGTGTTACAAAAAATTAAAGAATGCTAATGAACTTGATTTCATGTCGAATATAGGTGATGCTTCAGGAGAGCAATTGATCCTTTCAATGCAGCTAAAGTTACAGTCGGAATAATAGATGTAGGTATTCCAAGCCTCTTAAACACATCTTTCATGAAGAGAGTAGCGGTACCTCTTGCTCCAACCAGAAGTGCGATTACTTCAAGCTCTTCTAGCTGGTACTTTTGGAGGTAATATGGAATGGTAGAATTGTTCATCAGTTCAAGACACATGGGCACCAAAGCATTAAGTTTATTTTTAAATGGTTTACTGAATTTAGGCATTCTAGCTAACCGTCTTATACCTTTTGTCACCCGACAATAACTAACTGTTCCTCACTCAAATTTCTTTCTCCTACAATAATAAACACGTGTAGCACAAAACTAGCAGTAAGAATTGAAAATATTAAAGCAAACAATTGAAAATACTACGTGACAACTTCTATGAGAACGAGCTTAATATTTAAAATTAGGGCTATAAAGCTGATTCTTGGTATCATGAAGACATGACAATATTATATTTGTAACTGTGGATTGTTAATCATTATTCATATTACACCAATAGTATTAAAGCACGATTAATAGCAGATTAAGCACCGAAATAAATTACTTTTATGCTCGACCATGCCGAAATGTAGTAATTATACACCTGGTAGCAGTCCTTTAATGCATGTCATTAAAGTACACCTACTCATTAAAGTACAGGTGTTCAGCCAATGACAACTCAGCTTACAGGTGTTCAGCCAATGACAAGTCAGATTTGTACCGTTATAAAACCGCAAGTATCGATTATTTTCGGATATGCAATCGAAAGAGAATTAGCGAAAAGTCATGGAGGCTGGAAATCCAATACTGTCGCAGAAGGTTATGTTCTGTTACTATAATAATTAGCGTTAATTGTAAATAATATTCAAATAAATTCAATTTGTCATCTCGTTTTTCAATGTCGAATTCAATAATCAAGGTTATATCAAGTTTAACGGGATTACATCAAGGTCAATGACATTATTGTTCCTCGGAAAAAATCAATACTTTCGCGTCTGCGCACATCTCACAATTCACGACCTAGAACAAGGTCACTTCCGATCTTGTCAGATACAAATAAAATGCATACATCTGAATAATTTCAAGTTAGAAATATGGTCGAGCATAAAAAGTCCTATGAAACTCGCCTATAATGGTAATTAAGAAGCTCGTATGAAAATTATGAAACTCGCTTGCGCTCGTTTCATACTATCATTATAGCCTCGTAGCATAATGTACTATTATTTAGTGTTGTTAGTAAAGATAGTCATTGTTTCAAATATTTAAATTTAATACATATTAGATTACAATTAATTAGAAAATTGCAGATAAACAAGAAATATTGCTTTAAAATGACAAAAAAACATTTATTATTGAATTAGTAAGTAACACCTTAAAAAGGCAAAATAAAAACATAACATAAAATCCTTTCGCTGATTGGTCCTTTGTTCTGCCGTAAAATGAGGCATGCATCGCCACGTGTGGAGCATTGATAACGATGTGATGTAATATTTAAACTAACAGCCTAACATAAAACATCGAATGCATGCGGAATTTTTACAAGAATGAAGCATCCACGTCAGGTAACGGACTGTTTCTAAAGGATTTCCACTTATGATGTTTAAACCCTATATGGTCTGCTCTGTTACTGTAGATACATGTATATGTCGCAGGATGTTAACAACACGAAATTTAACACAACCATATACTGGGTGTTCATTTCAAAGTGTGTCATGACGTCACTGTTGTTGGGTCACCGATTTGCAGCGAGTTTCAGCTGATATGTTAGAGAAGTTGCCTATTATTTAAGGCGTTCTTCAATCTGAACTTGAGAACGTATACGGTATAACTTGAACGTCGTAGCAACAGATGGCGGTCTGTACGGTCTGTGTGCTACCATAACCTCTTTCGAACTGTGTTTTGCGCCGGCAAGTCGTACGCAGGGTATTTGTTATCATCGGTTGCGTACGGTAACATTCCACAACACAAATCAAATGCTCCGTGTCCATATTGACCGTCGAAGTTAATGTCAACAAATACGTAAGTAATCGTCTTAACCCTCTCCCCATATCCCGACAGTACGTATTTCCAAACAGTTCACATTCCTGCCACTACCGGCGTTACGTACTCTTCAGAATGAACGCCGTACTTGCTAGCCATCTTCTCTGCCTCTTAGGTTATACACCTCTGCGGAAGTGTAGGAAGATTGAATTCTCTAGGCTCATAAACTAGCCACATGACGGCATACAGCGAGTCAAGACACATTTTGAACTGAACACCCAGTAGTAATATAGCACAAGTGCAAACAGAAACTGAATGTGATGTCGTAGCTATACATGAATTACACCGCCATCTTGTTATGCTACAATCACGCTTCATTCCCAAAGGTCCATTATCGACCCTGCTTAAAATCGCATTCTTCCTTGACAGCCGCAATTGAAGAAAAACGACTGAGAAGACTGCATCAAGTAGCGCTGCAACACGATAATGCTCGCCCGCACTCCGCTAACATGACGAGAACAGGTATCCAGGAGCGTGTTTGTGAAGTGAGTCCATATCCTCCATATTCTTCCAAACTTGGGTTTTCAGATTTCCATCTTTTCCGTTTTCTATCCAGCAGTCTTCAAGGGAATTCCTTTGATTACGGAGGTGCTTTCCGAACTTGAATTGACGACTTGTGTAATCTCAAACCAGTAGATTTCTTCAGACACGGAATTTAAATATTACCCTAGCGTTGGCAGAGTCTCATAGACAATGTAGAAGAATATATTGCTGATTAATTTCTGTCTTATATTCATCTCAAATGTCCACACCTGTGGAGTAACGGTCAGCGCGTCTGGCTGCGAAACCAGGTGGCCCGGGTTCGAATCCCGGTCGGGGCAAGTTACCTGGTTGAGGTTTTTTCCGGGGTTTTCCCTCAACCCAATACGAGCAAATGCTGGGTAACTTTCGGTGCTGGACCCCGGACTCATTTCACCGGCATTATCACCTTCATTTTGTTATATATTACTTTCCTATGCCCGTGTGTCCTGCATAAACCATTCAAACCTGTCGCGCCAAGCAAGAGCCACTTGTTCTTTCTCTCTCTCTGAGCTGGTTGTCTCGCTTTTTAGTTCTTTCTCGCCTTGGTGCGGGTGGAAACAAGTAAAGCGTGGCTTCACCCCAGCTCCGCGCCCCGAGGCGGTGAAAGTTTCTACAGCGGGGGAGTGACGCCACGCTTTGCCTCAGAAGCCCTATATAAGGAGACCGAGTCTCGACAGCCGACGAGAACTGCCTTAGACGCGGAGTTAGCTGCCACGCTCTCTCCCGCCCAGTACTCCATAGTCCTCGCTTCGGCGCAGGAGAAATTTTTGTTTGGTTTGTGTTCCACACACGACCACCTCCCGGGAACAGGAGCCAAGTTGCCTCCCTGTCTCTCGTGTTCCTTGTCTTCTTTCTACTCACCGAAACTCTGCCTCCCTATCCTCTAATTATTTCATTATTCACCCTGCACATTCATACATATCACCTCCTCGGCTCACATCCATCTCTCTCCATTCTCCCCCCCCCACAGTTACGTTCCTGGCTTCGATTCTCCAACCCAGTCTCGGCTTGTTTGAATCAATCACAGTCCTCTCCCGAACACCCCCCCTCTAGAGTCGGTAAGTCGCGAGTTCGCTCTGTTGATCCGTCGATGATAGAGGTCACCCTTCCCCGCTCCTGAAGTCGGTAAGTCGCACAGCACGCTGTGTTGATCCTCCGATGCCAGGAGCTTGTTCTCGAAGTCGGTAAGTCGCACAGCACGCTGTGTTGATCCTTCGAACTAGAGAACTAACCCTCTACCCGGTTCCATCACTCTTGCTGTCCTGCCCCCCACCCCACTCGACACCACACAGATTCGGAACAAGCCGGTTCCTCCCAGGCACTCCCTTCGTCTCTAGCCTCCTCTCCCCCCCCCCGAACCCTACTTTGTCATCACTCGCCATAACTCTCCCTCTTCAAAACCTACGGGAAATCTTCCCCCTCTTTCCATCTCGTTTCTCCCATCTGTCGACGAGAGAGACTCCATTCTTCATCAATTCTCAAATAAAGCTATTTTTCTCATCAGTTCTCTTGGTTTTCTATGACTCCTCCTCCTAAAACTCCTCCACGACGTTCCCGAAAAGGGGCACCGAGGAAGCACCGTCGACGGGCAGCCAAAAGGACGAAGCCCCGAGCTCCGCAGTGTCTAGCTGCTTGGAAGGCCGGACGCACCCCAGCCACTCCGGCATCTTACCACTTCCCGGAATATTTAGCCCCCTTGGTGGATCATTCCCCCGAGACGCCACCTGGGCCCTCCCCGGCACCTCGTCCCGTATCGCCGCTGCCCCCGACGCCCAGGAAGAAGAGGAGCTGCCAACGGCGACTGAATTGGGGATTAGTCCCAATAGAACTCGGGACGCGGCCACCAGTCGCCCCGCCACCGCCGACTCCCGACCACCCTCTCTTTGAGGTGGCTGCCCGGCCGCCCTACCAGCGCCCGGATCCCCGCCGCCGGAAGGAAGACGCCAACAATTAAAAAAAAAAAAAATAAATAAATAATAAATAAATAAAAAAAATATATATATAAATAAAAAAAAATATATATATAAATAAATAAACATCCAGCACAACTCCCCGGAGCCCCATCAGGGCTTTCGAGGGTAGAGGTCGCGGAGAACAGCGCCTGACGACTTCACGAGTCGCCGCCATCTTGTCACGTCACTCCCACTCGACAACACGTCGGAGAGAAACGACGAGGAGACCGGCGTACGACAATTGGCGCCCAACGTGGGGCCTTATCTCAGTTGGTACTGAGACGAATCCACATACATCCCCCTGCTCTTCACACTCTTCCGAGAGGAGTCATTTTTCTCGGTGGCGCCCAACCATAAAAGAAAAAGGAAGAGGGACATATCTATATATACATATATCGAATTCGACAAGGTACTCGGAGCATCATGAAGACTCGAACCCGGGACCAGTGCTGTTTGGAGGGGTGCCCCGGAACGGGCACCCATATCACCTATTGTGGAACCTGTTCACACTTTTTCCACTATGCCTGCCTTGGATGGGAAGACGTCGTAAGGGACATCCCAGGAGTGGCCTACAGCTGTCCCGATTGTCTTCAGCGTCAAGCGGCGGAGAAGGAGGAACTACAGCGACTACGTCTACAAATGGAGCAGTTCTCCCTGAACTTTGCCAATCTCTGCCCGACCCGTCCCATCGTCCTCCCGGAGTACAGCGGGCTTGACCACGAAGATCCCGATGCCTTCCTTCGCATTTGCCGAAGCAGTCTAGACGAGGCGAAAGTACCCTCCTCGCAGTGGGTCTCACTAATCCAACAGCAGTTGAAGGGAGCAGCTAAAAGTTGGCAGAGGACGTATGGGGAACTGCCTCTCTCCTGGGAGGACTTCAAGAATAGGTTGCTGCTAAAATTCAATGGCCCTGCAGTCCGCGCCTCTCTCCAGGCATCTTTCTATGGGCAGTCACAACGGGAGACGGATAATGTGGAGATCTTCCTTACACAAAAGGTACAGATGTACCGACGCTTGTGTCCCGACTCCGAGCCATCGAATATTATCCCATTGCTAATCGAACTCCTGAAGCCCACACTAAGGCCGTTTCTCCGCTGTCCTCCTCCCAGCAGCATCAACGACCTAATACTCCGAGCAACCGCCGTCGAGACGGACCTCCGAGCGGCGAAGCCCTCCAACTCCTCCCGACCGAGACCGACGCCTTCTCCTCAACTTCCGAAGTGCCGGCACTGCCCAGGGTTTCACTATCATAGAGATTGCCCCGTTCTACAGCAGGAGAATGTGAGGCAGGGAAACTGGAGAACCGCCGGGACTTCGGCCTCCCCTCGTCCGGCGGAAAACAGCGCGCAGCAGGAGGCCTAATGCTTCAGTTGATGGACAGCGATCGAGGAACCATCCCCCGCATCCCGATAGATATCTTCGGGGAATTCACCCACGCCATAATCGATACGGCCGCTTCAGCGAACTTTCTCCGGGCCGACTTAGTTCCGACAGACGTCGGACGAGGAACTCAAAGAGAAAGGGTTCTCTTGGCCACACGGGAAGGAACCATGGACGTCCAGGGAACCGTCCAGGCGGAGATAGTGCTCGGAGACACGTCAACGGTGACCACCTTCCTCATCGCTACCGACCTCCGAGAATCCGTCATCTTGGGGGCGCCTTGGCTCCTTGAGAACGAGGTGCTGCTCGACTACCAACGGGGACGAGTCCACATGGGAAAAGACACCCGTTCGTCTATAGCCTGGACAAAGGAAAAAGAGGTGCCCACTTCTCCTGAGCAGGTGGACCTCTCCTCCATCAATCATCAGTTCCCGGAAAAATGGTCGGGACCATTTGTACAACTGATCCAGAGACACGCCTCGATCTTCAGCGAGTCGGGTAGGCTAAAACAGACAAAAAGTGCCACCCACGTAATCGAGGTCACCAGCAAACAACCCATCTGGGGGCCTCACTATCGATATTCCGACGGCAAGAAGGCGATCATCCGAGAACAGGTGACCACGATGCTCGCCGACGGGATAATAGAGCCGAGCCGGTCACGATACAGTTCGCCTATCGTGATTGTGGAGAAAAAGGACAAATCTCCTCGGTTCTGTGTGGATTACCGTAAATTAAACCAGGTGACCACAGACGTTGTGCAGCCCATCCCCATCATTCATGAAGCTCTCAAGGACCTGGGTCAAGCCACCATATTCACTACTTTGGATTTGAAATCGGGATACTGGCAGATCCCCATGGATCCCTCATCCCGGCAGTTCACTGCTTTTTCTACACCCGACGGGGATTGCTACCAATTCAGAGTCATGCCGTTCGGCCTCAAGAACGCCCCGAGCACATTCCAGCGTCTAATGTCACATGTTCTCGCCGGGCTAGATGGCGAGTTCACTAGGGCATACCTTGATGACATTGTAGTGTATTCTACGTCATGGAGTCAGCACCTGGAGCACCTGGGTAAAGTGCTGGAACGACTAGAGCTGCACGGACTAACATGCTCCATATCCAAGTGTCATTTCGGCCAGAGGGAAATATCTTACCTCGGGCATGTAATCAGTGATAGGGGAAACTCCCCGCAGCAGGAGCATGTGAGGGGAATCCTCGACGCCTCACCCCCCACCAGCCGAAAGCAGCTTCGGCAGTTCTTGGGACTGTGTAATTGGCTCCGGGAATTCGTGCCTCGTTTCTCGGAGATGGTTTCTCCACTCACTGATCTGCTGCAGACCAATAGAAAGTGGAGTTGGTCACTTCAAGCTGAAGAGGCCTTCCGGCGGATCAAGGAAGCATTCCGCACCCCGCCTACCCTCAAACGGCCGGATCCAAGTCGACCATTCGTCTTGCAGACCGATGCCAGTGGCCGAGGGTTGGGTGCCGTGCTCTATCAGGAACGTGACGACGGAGAGCGGGATGTGATATCCTACGCCAGCGCGAAAATGTCAGCCACGGAACAGCGGTACCATTCGAACGAACAGGAATGCCTTGCTGTTGTATGGGCAATAAAGCGGTACCGGCCATATCTCGAAGATAGAACCTTCAAGCTCCGCACCGACAACAGAGCTCTCACGTGGTTGCGGCAGATGAGGGAGCAACGATCAAAGCTTGCCAGATGGGCTCTGCTCTTGCAGGAGTTCAAGTTCGAGATATCCCACACCCCAGGCAAGGAAAACGAACTTCCTGACGCTCTCTCCCGCTCCCCGGGGTCCAGTACATTCTCTGGGGCAGAAGACTGGGAGAGATTGCTCCCACCCGAAACAACTAATCCAGGGTCGCCTTCCCCTCTTTACCTCAGCGAGGTCACGCAGGCCTCATTATACGAAGAAGTACAGCTGGCACAGAAAGAGGATCCGCCTCTCCAAGAACTGGTTCAACGATGGACGCAGCTGGCCGGGGCTGATGCATCCCGCCGCTCTCCTGCAAACGAAAATTTCGTGACCTCATACAAAGTACAAAATGAAGTCCTATGGAAAAGGGGAAGAACAAGGAGGGAAGGCTGGAAGCTGGTCGTGCCTCACGACAAACGACATAAGGTACTGCAGCGATATCACGACGACCAGGACGCCGGCCACCCCGGCGAGGCGGAGACCCTAAGGGCCATAGCAGAAGGTTACTATTGGGCAAGGATGACAGAGGACGTCAGGGCTTATGTACAGTCCTGCCTCGTGTGTGCGAGTGTGAAGCCTGCACCGCGAGCACCAGTTCTGCCTCTACAGCCGCATCACCCCCAGGAACCGCTAAAATCACTGGCGCTTGACCTGATGGGACCCTACCCCCGCACAGGGAGGGGAAAACGGTTCCTTTTGGTCGTAACGGATATGTTCTCCAGGTGGGTCGAGGCATATCCCCTCGGATCCTCCGTCGCACTCTCCATTGTCCGACTCCTAGAGAAAGAGTTTTTTTCCCGGTATGGATATCCAGAGAGCATTCTCACCGACAACGGGAGGCAGTTCGCCGGGCAGCAATGGAAGGCCGCATGCCAGCGCTGGGAAGTACGCCATCTGACTACCGCTATATACCACCCACGCGCAAACCCAACGGAACGGAGAAACCAAGAAATTAAAAAAGGACTCCGGATCCACATAAGGGAGAATCATCGAGACTGGGACACTTTCGTCCCAAAGATTCTTTTCAATCTTCGCTGTCGGCGAAACAACGCCACGGGGTTCACGCCTGGTCAGCTTCTGTACGGACAACCCCTCCGACGGCCCGGGGAATGGAAGTTCCCCTATAAAGGCGTCTTCCTGGAAGAGGGCGCCGCACCCGCCCAGCTGCACCGGCCTGCGGACATTGAGACTCTCCGAGTAGAGGCACGGCAGAACCAGTCTGCCTATCAGCGACGCTATGGAGGCCAGGCACCTGCCGAGCCGACATATAACCCTGAGGACCTCGTTATGGCGAGGGCCCACCACCAGTCTAATGCTGCCGACGGGTTTCATGCCGGTTTTGCACCAAAGTGGACAGGACCACACCGGGTGCTCCGGTATGCTGGAGGAGGGGTATACTGGCTACATCATCCCGGGCCACAGCCGATGAAGGTCCATGAGAGCCAACTACGCCCGGCTCCGAAACCTCGGGGCCAGGCCGCCCGGCCACCCCAACCCATCGAGCCTGTGGACACAGGCCCCAGTCATCTAGACAACGGAGTCCAGCCGAGTACCGCACGCTCTTCGGGCCTCCCAGGAGGGCCTCCCTACAGAGACGCTGTGGCTACTCATCGTCGCCGCGACCCGGACCGCGACCACGACCGCGACCACAACCGCGACCGCGACCGTAACCGCGACTACGAACCCGCTCTCGAACGAAAACATGGCCATGACCGAATTCGCGTTTATCGAAAAAGAGCTCAGAAATCAAGTGAAGTGAAGATAAAGGGGGCACAGAACTAAAAGACGGTGCTAGAGTGGGCCCCGCTCTATCGTAGCGAAAATCATGTGTACAGAAACATAATATAAATTGTAGGTGTGTGTAAGCATGGGTACGGGTGTATGTACGAGTGAAGTGTGAGTGCGACCATTCCAGGGTCTTGTGTGTTTTTTTTTTGTAAAGGGTTATTGTATTGCCTATGTATACTTTGTACTCTCTCGAAGTCCCTGTAGGCCACACGGGCAAAAACGGAGGGGGCGATTGTTATATATTACTTTCCTATGCCCGTGTGTCCTGCATAAACCATTCAAACCTGTCGCGCCAAGCAAGAGCCACTTGTTCTTTCTCTCTCTCTGAGCTGGTTGTCTCGCTTTTTAGTTCTTTCTCGCCTTGGTGCGGGTGGAAACAAGTAAAGCGTGGCTTCACCCCAGCTCCGCGCCCCGAGGCGGTGAAAGTTTCTACAGCGGGGGAGTGACGCCACGCTTTGCCTCAGAAGCCCTATATAAGGAGACCGAGTCTCGACAGCCGACGAGAACTGCCTTAGACGCGGAGTTAGCTGCCACGCTCTCTCCCGCCCAGTACTCCATAGTCCTCGCTTCGGCGCAGGAGAAATTTTTGTTTGGTTTGTGTTCCACACACGACCACCTCCCGGGAACAGGAGCCAAGTTGCCTCCCTGTCTCTCGTGTTCCTTGTCTTCTTTCTACTCACCGAAACTCTGCCTCCCTATCCTCTAATTATTTCATTATTCACCCTGCACATTCATACATATCACCTCCTCGGCTCACATCCATCTCTCTCCATTCTCCCCCCCCCACAGTTACGTTCCTGGCTTCGATTCTCCAACCCAGTCTCGGCTTGTTTGAATCAATCACAGTCCTCTCCCGAACACCCCCCCTCTAGAGTCGGTAAGTCGCGAGTTCGCTCTGTTGATCCGTCGATGATAGAGGTCACCCTTCCCCGCTCCTGAAGTCGGTAAGTCGCACAGCACGCTGTGTTGATCCTCCGATGCCAGGAGCTTGTTCTCGAAGTCGGTAAGTCGCACAGCACGCTGTGTTGATCCTTCGAACTAGAGAACTAACCCTCTACCCGGTTCCATCACTCTTGCTGTCCTGCCCCCCACCCCACTCGACACCACACAGATTCGGAACAAGCCGGTTCCTCCCAGGCACTCCCTTCGTCTCTAGCCTCCTCTCCCCCCCCCCGAACCCTACTTTGTCATCACTCGCCATAACTCTCCCTCTTCAAAACCTACGGGAAATCTTCCCCCTCTTTCCATCTCGTTTCTCCCATCTGTCGACGAGAGAGACTCCATTCTTCATCAATTCTCAAATAAAGCTATTTTTCTCATCAGTTCTCTTGGTTTTCTATGACTCCTCCTCCTAAAACTCCTCCACGACGTTCCCGAAAAGGGGCACCGAGGAAGCACCGTCGACGGGCAGCCAAAAGGACGAAGCCCCGAGCTCCGCAGTGTCTAGCTGCTTGGAAGGCCGGACGCACCCCAGCCACTCCGGCATCTTACCACTTCCCGGAATATTTAGCCCCCTTGGTGGATCATTCCCCCGAGACGCCACCTGGGCCCTCCCCGGCACCTCGTCCCGTATCGCCGCTGCCCCCGACGCCCAGGAAGAAGAGGAGCTGCCAACGGCGACTGAATTGGGGATTAGTCCCAATAGAACTCGGGACGCGGCCACCAGTCGCCCCGCCACCGCCGACTCCCGACCACCCTCTCTTTGAGGTGGCTGCCCGGCCGCCCTACCAGCGCCCGGATCCCCGCCGCCGGAAGGAAGACGCCAACAATTAAAAAAAAAAAAATAAATAAATAATAAATAAATAAAAAAAATATATATATAAATAAAAAAAAATATATATATAAATAAATAAACATCCAGCACAACTCCCCGGAGCCCCATCAGGGCTTTCGAGGGTAGAGGTCGCGGAGAACAGCGCCTGACGACTTCACGAGTCGCCGCCATCTTGTCACGTCACTCCCACTCGACAACACGTCGGAGAGAAACGACGAGGAGACCGGCGTACGACAATTTCATTCAGACGCTAAATAACCTAGATGTTGATACAGCGTCGTAAAATAACCCAATAAAAAAAATTCATCTCAAATAAAAACTTTTATCAACAGTAAGCTCACTAGAGGTTTTTATTTATGTAGAGGAAATCAAAACTCGAGTGGGATTTGACTATTTCACGATTAGAAGAATGTATAACTTATAAAGATTAAAAGGAATAAAGTATTCTAATATTACCAAAATATGAATTGACTTACTAAATTTCTATTTCACTAACGTTAGCTTCACCAAAATGTTTGAACGGAGACGCCATTTTCAGTTGGCTATCTATGCGATAAACAAATGATAATCGCAAAGCATGTCTAATAGTACCGTAAAAAATTTGCAGTTTGAAATGTTGACAAACAAAGAAACAAATGGTAGGGAGGTGATAAAACAGAAGGAAGTATATAAAGGTTAGAAGAAATAAAGTACTCTCATACAATAAAATAGCGATTAATTGAATTATTAAATTCTATTTCACTAATCTTAGCTTCACCAAAACGTTTGAACGGAGACTCCATATTCTGTCGACTATGAGCGTATTCCGAATCTTAGCGTTGAGCAATCTGATGGCAGCACTATGTTCCGAATTTCAACGATGACGTCACTGATACTCCACCGGTGTCGCACCGGTTCCATCAGCTTGCAGAAGTGGTGGCAGTCTCCATCAGTGAATCTGATTGGTTCTTCTATAGGGCGAGAATTGGCAGACGAATGACATCGTGCACTGTTGTCATGGCGGTGTGTTCTGCTTTAGTTCTGCTGCGCTGTTTGTGATGAGCACAACGTAAAAACAATATGTTAATGGCTTATGAGCGAACATGTCAACGGACCAGTTATTACTACTGTTTCAAGATCTAAATTGTTTATGCTCTCTTTCCTTTGAGCGAGATGACAGTACGGAAATTTCGCAAAATCTAGTTAGTGTAGCACAGACAACTTGTACAGCCGCCATGACAGCCATCGAACCTTCCAGCAGTTTTGTTCCTATTTCGCTGCAGCGTGACTTATTGTTGTCCACCGGTCCGATGAGATTCGGAATACGCTGTATCTATGCGGTAAACAAATGACAATCGCAAACCATGTTTTATAGTACGGTAAAGAATTTGCAGTTTGAAATGTTGGCAAACAAAGAAACAAATGCTAGGAAAGTGATAAAACAAACAAATGCTAGGAAAATGATAAAATTATAGTGATAAACGAGCATGATTTGTTGAAACACGTCCTTTCGTACCGTTTTTTTTTTTGGTCAAACGTAGTATGTCGTAGTAAAAGCGTAAGTTGGCGAAAAATAAATTACAAACTTTTGGATCAACCCAATAGTATGTGCATATCGTCGTTGTTCCTGCAATAACTCCTAGGTGCAAGATATAAAATTTTTCAGTAGGAAGAGAAAACAAATTTATTCATCCTATGGCAGCCGTACACAGGAGACTGAATTCTTACATTTTCGAAACAAAGAAATATAATTACATATAGGAAATTTTATTATTTTCTGTATCACTATTTAAGTTATTTAATAGAGTAAAAATATGAAAATCGATAAATATGTCACATAGGAGTTATTGCAGGAAGAGCGACGACATGCATAGTAAATCTTGATGCTTGTTGAACGAGGTCGCTTGGTGCAGCTGATACGACGGAATTCTACTTGGTTGTGATTTTCTCAATTATGTGAATCACATCCTGACTGCAGGTGTTCTATGACGCAGTGGAACGGAGTATACACAATTCTCCAGACCCGATCCTATGCAAGAAATGACACAAATCATTGCGGTTAATTAAAAGTGCCAGCATTCGCACAGCTGCGTGCCGGTCGAGGTGGAGATCGGGCTAGCAGTTCTCAAACCGTGGTCTGAGAACCCTCAAATGAATTAAACATTTTGTTGCGTACTTTTATAGCGCATTTATTTTAAACAGCCCTTAATGTCACCGAAAAATCTTTGCATAAAACATGAAGTAATGTTATCTTCCTCTTCGTCTATTCGTTTGTATGCTCATAATTATTCCTTCTAAACAGTGGGTAAGAATTTCTTCATATTCAGCGTTGTCTTCAATTCTCTTTTGCTCTCCATACTGGCAGTTGAATACGAGGTTTGTGGGTTGAAACCCAATGAGGGCGATGGATGTTAAAGGTACATCCATTTGAAAAATTGTCGTTTTTGGTCAAAAATCAAATTTTTAGTGTTTAGCATTAAGATAATATTGTTTATGGTCTAAGGAATCTATGGGACAATAATAATGCACTTACGCCCATCTAATTGCATGTTTCGGCGGCATTTTTAAAATTTGTATGGATATTATGGAATCCCCTCCTGAGCACGAGTCTTATTCATTCAGGAGTGGGCTAGTTTATATTATATTGTATTAACTTGTATTCATTTTAAACTTACTAGCAATAAAATTAATTAAAATGATATTTTTATATTAATTTAAAATTGAAATTCGGTTTTGTTCTTTTTTTATACATCTTGAGTATACAACTTTCAACACTATATCACTTCGGAAAACGTATTATGTGTTTTTCTCGTGTTAAATTTTACATTACCTTGTTAACATGTTTCAGTCTGTTATCGGCCATCTTCAGAACTGGTTGTTGCTGGTCTTGGCGCCTTTTGTTTGTTTCCTGTGGGGGTGTGTTTGTGTAGTGTAATGTGGAGTCAAACAGTGTGTGTATTCTGAAATTGAGTTGTGTTGAGAATTTCATTTGGATGTGTTTTTGTGTGTATATATATTTCGTATTGTTCTAGTGTGTTTAGTTTCTGGCGTTTTGGTACATATTGCTTTGCTAAAAATGGTATCTACCCCACAAAATTTCCACTACGTGAATGCTTTTTTTTGTGAAACTTTCTTAATATCTGTGTAACAATACTTACTTAAGGATTTTCTTTAATTCTCACATTTAATTTTTTTTTCTTTTTATGCTGGAGTTGCTAATTGTTTTGCTGTTTTTAGAATTGACAATTCAGAAATTTTTTCTCCTTTTTTGGGTAAAAGAAATAAAAATACTGTATAGTAAATTTTGTTTAATGGAGTTTGAAAGTTATAAAAATTGAATTTCAAATGGAATTGTTAAAATTTGTAGGAATAAATCGATTTTTAAAAAATAATATAAGTTTACAAAACTGTTGATAATTAACACAAGTTTGAACTAAATTAGATAAAATTTGGTATATACTCTGTTTATAAAGAGTACAATAACTGTATTTCTACCTTTTATTTATTTTATTTATTTATTTAATCTGACAGGATTAAGGTCATAAGGCCTTCTCTTCCATCCTACCAGATAGCACATACAAATACAAGAAATAAATACAAACACTGATGAAAATAATACAAATTAAATTAAAGCCCTATAGACGGTGAACAGGATCAAAAGAACACTATAGAGCTCTCATCGAGCTGATACAAGAAAAAAAGAAAGAAAAACAGGTAGCAATGATGATAATGATATATATTAATTGTCAATTTTACAACAGCAATTATTAGATTAGAAAATTATATTTGTACTCGGTGAATCTTTAAACGACCATAATCCTTAGCGTGGCTCCTTCTGTGGGAAAAATACAGCTGTGAGGCATGGTTGTAGAGATATCACTAAAATAGGCCTGAGTATGCTCCTGACACAAAACTTCAGGTTATTACTACTACTGCTACTACTACTTCTGGTGTTAGTGCTATGGATACTAGCACTACAATAAAATTGCTACTGTTATTACTATTATTATTTCAAATGCAGTATCTATGTGTCATTGCATCCGGAAATGATCCACATTAAATATACGAGGCGTTAATGATTATTCTTACCCTAACATGGCAGACTTTTTTTTTTAAGTTTATGCACGCTTTAACATCTGTACCTGTACTCATGTCGCGTGTCTGATTGTTACGTGTATCAGTTGGGTGTTCACTATAGGCCTCTAGTTGAGTTCCCCAAGGTTCAGTTTTAGGGCTACTGCTGTTCTTAATAGTAATTAATAGCCTTTCCGATTTTATTAATGGCATAACCATTATGTACGCCGATGACACGGTCTTATCTTCTAGCTCTGCTGGTAATGAATTGAAGCGTGTGATCCCAAAACGAGTTCAGTCCATTTTTATGAATGGACCGAGCTAGTTCTTTATAACCACTCGACTACAGACTGAGCGAGTTTTCTAGCGACGTGCACAATGACACAATCTTTCAGACAAGGATTAGCAATATTTTGGAAGAGAACAAGCTTAAGATATAATGATAGAGGTCTCAAACAAAATCATATATATATATATATATATATATATATATATATATATAATGTATAAATAATATAAATGATCAAATTGCCTGAGCGAGTTTTGGGAGCACACTATTCAATTGAATGCTATTAGCAATTATGTTTTATCAAATATGGCTGTGTGATTTGATTCTAATGAACAAAATATGTAACATTGTAAAATTCTCTTGCAGAACGAAAAGTTACATTTGTTCGGATCGAATAATGGGCAAAACTAAAAGTCTTTCAATCATTTATTATCATAATACACTGTTCTCTTAAATTGACTGAGCATTTTTTGGAGATAAATCAATGGCTTTCCCTAAACACGAAATTAAATATTTCATATAAATCAATTTTTATCTCGAAAATGAAGCAAATAACGAGCAAAATTGTATTAAATTGTTTTGTTTGAAATATCTCAATGAATAATCCCGTGAAATGAAATACATTACTTACTGTTCATTCTGTATACACTTGGCACAACTATCGTAAACAATGTAAACAATTCTAAGCCCTTTAAAAGAATTTCTTTGTCTACGTCTGCAAATCACTCTTCCACAGTAGGCCTATATAAATGACTGATTTATTTGATCAAAACTTCCTTTTGTATGTTTTTTACGTTTATAATTGTATTAATAACGTATCTTCTTGTTTGCAGGTAAGTATCGAATACCTGACTTGCATTGGTGCATCAAAGCTGTACAAGATGGTATGCATACATAATGTGATAACGTAAGTAAAACATAGATTCAATGCCATGTTTGTAAGTACAGTAGCCTACATTAGAAGTTTGACATTGATTATTTCGAATATTTCTCGGACTGTGTTTTGACTTTCAAGCAAAATAGATTTGTCTGAATATATATTATTCCGTATTTACATAAGGAAGAAGTGTTACATTACTGCAAAAAGTCCAGTTTGAAATGCTGGCATCTCTGCAACATACACAATAACATTACCAGGATAACCTTGAACCAAAACAATCAATATTAACCGGAACATTCAATATCTACGAAAATATCCATGACAACATATACAATAACATCCGACAATTACCGTAATATCCGACACCACCGTGATACCAGACGCCTTCCGTAATGTTCGACACCTACAGTGACGCTTCACAGCTACCGTGACATTCAACATCTACCGCGACATCCGATGTCTACCCTCGCATTCAATACCTATCGTGACATTCAATACCTGCTGAGACATCCGATACTTATCCCGACATTCGAACCTCTTTTGAAATTCGATATCTACCGTAACATCCGACGTGTACTTAGATATCCAATACCTACCGTGACATTTGACATTACCATGATGTATGGTTGAAAGTTGTTCACTTTATATTAATGAAGATGAATGTGGAAAGTTGTTGTGTTTGCAGACTTTCAACCATGACAGTCATCAACAATGTATGCTTTAAATAATCAACAATAGCCAATATTATCCCAAATTTATCATCATTGTCAGAACTTACATTAATTGAAATTTAATATCCGCTACCAATATCACCAAAAATATTCAGAAACTAACATGGATCGAAATGTAATACTAACAACATGGAACTTCAACCAACATAATATAGGCCTAGAAGTACCAACGATATCAGCCGAAATTTAATACCAGCAATACTGACATCTACCAGTATCAATTGGAATTTAACATTAAGAACCAACATGAACTACAAATTACAACATTCATAACAATAAGTAATCATCAACCACACAAGCCACAATATCGTCATCTACCATAACGAAAAAATGAACCAACAAACGCAGCTATGGAATAAAAAGAAAACCTCTGGCAACAGCACAGTTCTCTCTCCCCAAGTGCGATAGTGTGATGCGATGTGCATAGGGTTTCCAACCCTCCCGTATTTCTCGGGATCTCCTGTATTTATCCCTAATATTAACAGTCTCCCGGTTCCTGTATTATTCTTCTCTTCGAGAATATTTCTCCCTTATTTTTGCGTAATGTAAGAATTTTTATTCTAAGTACGAGGCGCATCCAGAAAGTAAGTTTCCCGATTTTTTCCCCTTGAAAGTAAACATAATTAGCCGTGTCAATTGCGCATGCGTAACAGATCTATGACGTATCAATCATATGCCAGCCGGACAGGTCCCGCCTGGTGCCAGTAGCGTGGCAGCAGTGGTCCGAAATGGAAGCTCTTATTCCTTCTCCCGCCGCCTGCGAGGTTCGGTCGGTGATGAAGTTCTTTAATGCATAAAGCATTGCACCAATTGAAATTCATCGGCAGTTCTGTCAGGTCTATGGGCCGAACATCCTGAGTAAGCAGATGGTGCGTCGCTGGTGTAGGCAGTTTTCCGAGGGTCGTCAAAGTGTCCATGATGAAGATCGCAGTGCGCGACCGTCCCTCATCAGTGATGATCGTGTCGTACTGGTGTGGCAGTGCATCATGGAGAACCGTCGCTTTACGATTACGGAGCTGAGCAGCCATTTTCTGCAGATATCGCGATCCTTGTTGCATGAGATTTTCACTAAGCACGTGCTGTTCAAAAAAGTGTGTGCCAGGTGGGTGCCGAAAAACCTGACACCCGAACACAAAATGCAACGTTTAGGAGCAGCACTGACATTTCTGCAACGGTATCACGATGACGGCGACGAGTTCCTCCACAGGATCGTCACGGGCGATGAGACTTGGATTTCGCACTTCACCCCGGAAACCAAGCAGCAGTCAGTGCATTGGCGGCATAGTGGATCTCCGGTCAGGACAAAATTCAAACAGACGCTGTCGGTACGGAAAGTGATGTGCACGGTGTTCTGGGACAGGAAGGGCATTCTGCTCATTGACTTCCTTCCAAGAGGTGAAGCAGTGAACGCTGACCGTTACTGTGAAACACTGCGAAAATTGCGACGTGTCATCCAAAAAAAGAGGCGTGGAATGCTTACTGCAGGTGTTGTGCTCCTCCATGACAATGCTCGTCCACATACGGCTCGGCGCACAGCAGCTGTTTTGACGGAATTTGGCTGGGAGTTGTTTGATCAGCCACCCTACAGTCCTAATCTTGCTCCCAGCGATTTTCACGTTTTTTTTGCACCTCAAGAAATTCCTGTCCTCCGGTGAGCGTTTTGGCAACGACGAAGAGCTGAAAACATTTGTCAACCGCTGGTTCCATTCACAGGCGGCAGAGTTCTACGACAGAGAGATACAAAAGTTGATCCCACGATACAAGTGTTTCAATTCTGAGGTGGCTATGTTGAAAAATAGCTGAAACATTGCTGTACCTGTTGCCAATAAATGTTTTCCTGAAAGTGTGTGTTCTTTTTTTTTTTTTTTTTTTTTTTTTTTTTTTAAGAAAATAGGGAAACTTACTTTCTGGATGCGCCTCGTATTTCATTGTACTGTGAATGATGATTGTTTATATGATGAGTTTTATAAGACCTCAATGCAAGCGAATGGAAATAGTGGACATCAAATGGGAGCAATTCCGAAGCGGGTGAAGGAAGTAAGATCTAAATCGAGGCTGATGAGAAGTAGAGTAACGCAAGTAGGAGATAGTTCAGGGAGCAGTGATGAAGGAAGAGGGGAAAACAAGGTGAAAAAACAGTATGACTTAAGGAAATGGTGTGGAGGGGAAATAAATGGTGAGAAAAGAAAACTAAGACCTAAAAAGTAGCAGTGTGGAAAAGTGAGTAGTGAATAGTGCAAATAATTAGAGATGTAGAGTGAGGGGGAAAAAAGTCATACAGGAAGGGGGTTATAGTATTTTTGGTATAATGATGAGTTAGGAGTAAACTTGTGCAAGAATTGATGACAGACAAGAAAAGACTAGAGGAAGAATTTCAATAATAAATTAAAAATAAGTAATATCCTAAATGACTTGTACGAGAGGCGTGCAAAACGGTGAGTCGGCACTGTATACTAATAATGTGAAGTGCCGCCTCACCAAAAGGTATATTGCTTAAAGACAAGTGTATTACATACATACATACATACATACATACATACATACATACATACATACATACATACATACATACATACATACATACATACATACATACATGCATGCATGCATGCATGCATACATACATGCATGCATACATACATACATACATACATACATGCATACATACATACATACATATGATGAGTTTTGTTGTTCAAGAGATGTGTTAAAATAAGCAGTCTTTATAGAACGTAATGCTTGCGAAGAATGGGTTTTAGTGCTCACCCGTTTAAAATGAAACGGTGTTAATGTCATAAATTTGGAAAAACTGGCTAGTTTTGTTCTAAATTACGAAATAGTAATGCTCATACAAAGGTGTTTCATTCTGTGAACACTAATTGGACGGATGTTCGAAACATGAGCACGACACATTTAATGAAATCAGAACTGAAAACTGCAGTCGACTTCAACTATTACGCGTCTGTCTCAAAACACTCTTAATGTTTAAGCTAGCTACCTTAGTGTAGAAATAAAGTTGCTTTTAGTAACTGAATCAAATAATTTACCTAGTTTCTATGTGAAATTTTGTCGATTTCTTAGGCTCCCGTATTTTCTTAAAAAAAAAAAAAAAAAAAAAAAAAAAAGTTGGCGACCCTAGATGTGCAGCACTCGCAAGGAACAGGAAGTAACCGAAGCGCCACGCGCCACATGCAGCGGGTCGGTGCCGCACTAATTACACACTGCACAGTCATGACATCAGAGTGCAAGCATGTGACACGATTGCTTGCTGCATTGCTCGCGCGGCGTCGACACTTGCAAGGTCCCGTTCTAGACGGTACTCGTTTGTTTTGTTGCAGTCTTGGTGGTGGGGCGGGGAGGGGGAAGGAAAACCCTCAATAAAGTTGTGACACAGCAGCGGCAAAAATTAAAGAAAGAAGAAAACGAAAGAGAAACGAACTTTTTACTTGGTTATTTAACGACCTGTACCAACTGCGTCGACGAAATTTGTGATAACGAGATGGGTTACAAGAATAGTAATATGCGTTACAAGAGCGGTATGTTGATGTTTTCATGTTCGAGGAAAAGATTGAAAAAGCGAAACGTAGTTGAGCTTTTTTTAATTTCCGAGAACATGAAAACAAACATACCGCTCGTGTATCGTACATTATTTTGTGCGAAGATCGTTTATTACATACCTGAAAGACGAATTTCTAATTAGTTGCAATGAAATCTCCATCTTGGTTTCTGTTCAATGACGGCAATTTTGGAAAACAAAAATATCTCTCTTCAACATTGTTGCTATAAAATGTTTTCTGTGTTTACTATATTGCAGCAGGCCGTGATATAAGTCTGTCTTTTTTTCCCCCCAGTCTATAAATGCGAACTTAAAACAAACGGTAAGGTTATGTAATGATTTATTTTTCATTTTAATATTTTAACAATATTATTTATATAGCATATTGCAGTGATAACATCGGCATCTGGAATGTTGTTGATTTTTTCACGGCTTCCTTAATGTTACTTGCATCACGAATGCAATAACTTTAGTGGAGTAGTAGAGTTTACTTAATTTTTGCAAATATTTAAAAACAATAATTAACAGTGCAATTTAGGTGAAATTGCAGTGGCAAGTTTCCAATTTATAATTTACTATGTTAAACGTCTCTAAAAATCATATGTTAAAAGCCTAAAGCAGTAAAATGAATATGTCTCTTAAGCGGTAAGAAGAGGGAAATTGTTATGTGTGTTACGTTGGGAATACTGAATGTGGTATTTCACACTTACCGCGTATTGGTTTTGTGCGGAAAGCAAGCAAATACGCACAATCTCGCACAAAAGTATATTCTATTATCCATGTGCTAAAAAGGATAAATGTTCATCTTCCCTGTTGCTTAAAAAGGTCCCTTGTGCAGACGCTTGTATTTACCTATTTTGACTGTGCTGACATTTTACTCACTGACCTTTCCAGCGACAACAAAACGAAACTTCAGCGTGCTCATAATTTGTGTGTACGTTTTGTAAGCAATGTTCGTAAATATGATCATATTACTCCATCCCTGGAAACAATAGGTTGGTTTAAAGTAGATAAGAAAAGAAATTTACATTCACTTCTCTCCTTATCTCTTCGAAATCTTGAACTCTTCTATTCCTTCGTACCTGTCGTCTCGCTTCACTTACCTTTCTTCCCACCACAATCTGAACACACGCTCTCGCCATGAAACAATACTAACAATACCATCCCATCGCACCTCCTCATACTCATCCTCTTTCACAATAGCCCTGCCAAGACTCTGGAATTCTTTACCTGCTAGCACCAGGGACTGTCGAAATAAAATTGAATTCAAACGCAAACTTACTAGGCACTTGGTCAGTAATTGAGACTCGTTCAGACATGGTTTCTTGTAAATAGTTGTCTCAATATATGGTAATTTCATCACTATAGAATTCTGTTATTCTAGGTTTAATTTGTAATTCAGTAAATACAAAAATATTCTTTGTTCTTAACTTCTATGATAAATTGTCTAGCTTTCATTAATCAGGTAATATTGTCGTACTTTAATTTTTATTGGAATTGTAATTGTAAATTTAATATTAATTGTAATTTTATTCTTCATATTATAGTTGTAATCCCCTGGTAGAGGGGCAGAGAAGGCCTGATGGCCTTATCTCTACAAGGTTAAATAAATAAATAAATAAATAAATAAATAAATACTACTACTACTACTACTACTACTACTACTACTACTACTACTACTACTACTACTACTGCATATGCCTTACGGTTGAGGAAAACGTTGGAAAAAATCCATCCCGGCAATCACATCAAGCGGGAATCGAACCCATGTCAGAGTACAATCTCTGATCAATAAACAAGCGCGCTACCGCCTGAGCTACGCCGGTGGCTACATAGAAATAAGAATGGGTTCGAATAAATATGAGAGTAAGAAAAGGAGTAAGTAAATCCATGGCGCTACAGCCCTGGAGGGCCAAGACCGACCAGCCGGCTGCTGGCCTCACGTTCACATGCCGAAGCAGAGGTGCACGATCATCCAACCAGAATGGAGTTATCGTGTGGTTAGCACGATGATCCCCCCAGCCGTTATAGCTGGTTTGCTGAACTGAATATTCGCTACCTATCGTGGCTCCCCAAGTGCATCACGATGCTGAAAGAAAAGGAGTAACACAGGAAATAAGAGGCAGGAATAAAAGGGGGTTAGAAAAGAAGTAAAAAATGAAAAGGATCACAGGAAAACAGGAAATTAGTATAATAAGGAAAAGACGAGAGAAATAGTAAGGGAAGTGAAAGTGTCCACGTGACAGAATACGCTAACTACTACAAAACGGCCTTTAGTATGAGATAGTTTTTGCACAGTTACGAGTGACTTGATATGGTAAAGAAATAACAAAATTGAAGAATTGGATTCCCGTATAGTTTCCCGAATGATTTCTCCCAAAAACAAATTTCTCGAATCCCATTTCTCGAATGTTTTTCTCGAATTCTATTATTCTCGAATTCCCGAACATTTGTTGTTATTAAGAAATGTGAATAATATAACAAGGAAAAGAATAATAAAACAAGAAAAAGAAATGATTAACAATTCAAAGAAGGGAAGGGAATATAAAAGAAGGAAGGAAAATGGACCATAATGTAAAGAAAGAAAGTGAAAAGTAGTTCAAGGAAGGAGAGTGGCATAAAACAAGGAAAGAAGCTGAATAATAATGCAAGAAAAGAGAGTGAATAATAATTGTGAAAGGAAAGGAAATGAATAATAAAACAAGGGAAAGAAGGATAGGGAATATAAAAGAAGGAAAAAAGGGAATAACAATAAAGCTGCAAGAAAAAGAAAGAAATAATAAGTGAGAGAAAGGAAGTGAATGAAAGTAGATAGCGAAGGGAATAATTGGGCACAGATAATATATACAGTTAACGCGAGAAATAAAGTGGAAAGAGTATAAAAGAGAACAAAAATATAATTATGAAGAAAGTGAAAGAAAATTGGAGATGCAAATCGAATGAAGGGGAAGAAAATGCTGCGCATGGAAGTCATAAAAGGAATTTGGAATGAAATGAATCGAAGAGAAGCTTATGCCCTAGTTTTATGGGATAGCTCATGCTCCCAAATTGAGTATTGAAAGAGAGATGTTTATCCCTTGTACACGATTTAGCCGCTGCACCGAAGGATTTAGTTCCGCGAGTTGGGAACCGCATGTAATCCTACACCCTAACCCCATTACAGGTCATTTGATACCGACGAATTGAATGCTGGGAACTTCGCTTCAGTATCGCAGGTGTTGAGGTAACAAAGAAACGGGCTTCCAACGCGAATTCCTGATAGATCTGCTCGAACCCACGCCTTCTGTAGTAGCGATCTGTATCATACATTCCACTGACGGGTCGATCTCCTCCCAATGCTACTGCATAATGAGGCAGATCGAAATTAATTATTTCTCTGTACTGTAGTGTGTACGTAATTAAAAAGTCACGACGTCCTCAGTGTTACTTGTTGCTATGGTTACACTGAATTAAGAGTGGAAATGACGGAACTTCTAAACAACCCAAGGCGTTTACACAGGCTTTAAAATACTTAATTATAAAAGTAATAAAAATACTATTTCTTGCTGTGTGCGTAAGGTTGCCAACTAGCTAGTATTTCATTGGTCGGCCGAAGATTTTGGTGGGTCTCAGCAGAAGGCCCTTGGCTAGTATCATCACTTTATCGGCCCTATTTATGGCGGCAATTTTGAGTTTGGTAATTTGAGAAGTGCTTTTCTCAAAATATAGTCTAAAAGGGATTTGTGGAGCGTTTATTCAGTATCATGAATAGCATATGGAATGATGAGAGAAATCGTTTAAGTGTGGAAATAAAGCGAACTTTTTATCAACAGTAATCTCACTAGACGTTTTAATTTATCTAGAGAAAATCGAAACTCGAGTGGGATTTAATTGACTATTATACGATTAGAATAAAGTATATAAAGATTAGAAGTAACGAAGTACTCCATTACAATAAAATATGAATTGACTTACGAAAATGCAATCGTCTTCAAATGTATTATTGTACCATCTCAACATTACAAATATTACGCTAGATGGCAATAGTGTGTTATGATAGCTGTTTTCTTGTAATCAGTTGTGCCAACTATGGAATCTTCAATGAACTCTGTAGACGGTTACTAGTCAAGAAGGCTTTGTTGATTCAGTTTAATTTTTATTAAAACAGTTGCATTCCACTTAAATCATCCGGATCCCAGTAATCAACGTGATTTGACAGGTGATTTCCAATAAATCTTAATATTAAACAATCTCTTATACGTGACTATCAATATCATATAACAGAAGCTATAACATAACCTAAATAATATAAACATGTGTTAGAAAAGTTTTAATTAGGGATGATGAAATAAACAACAAAAGTTTTAATGAAGTACGAAATGAAATAAAAAATAAACATGAATAATTTTAAAAGGAACAATTATTGAAAGTACAATTTTTAAATTTAATGTTTAGTGGTTGGTGTTTCAGTTGATGTTATATTGGACGTGTGCGTAAAAGAAGTGAACTCGTTGGTGTTCATGGTTTATTCCTCAACTTATTCAGAATTTCCTAATGGTGCTCTACATTTATATGTAAATAAGGTTTCAGGGAAGATGCATTGTTATGACCAGTGATCTTTATTAATTCTTGTTCCTGAATGCCAATGCGAGTCATATTTGAAACTGCTGTGCATCGACTGGAGTGGTTTGTATTTTTTTTTTTTACTTCCAGACCAGTGCAGTTGAAATGTTGGCAAACAAAGAAACAAATGCTAGGGTAGTGATAAAAACAAACAAATGCTAGGAAAGCGATAAAATTAAACAAATGCTAGGGACGCGATAAAATTGTGCGATATGCAGCCATGAATGATTGAAAGACGTCCTTTCGTACTGTTTTATTGGTCAAAAGTAGCATGACGTAGCAAAAGTGTAGTAGTCAGGGAAAACTTTAAATTTAGTTGTATGGAATTTCATCGCTTTGTAGCAGAAGGAAAAGAAGTTCTTAAAGCTGTAGCGTCTAGCTCCATATACAATTTAAAAATTGAAATTGGGACACTGAAACAAGATTGTTTTTTTCTCAGTTTTTTATTACTAAACTTTCCTTAGCTGAGTCAGTATATACTTAATTACTTATGGCTTTTAAAGAACCCGGAAGTTCACTGCCGCCCTCACATAAGCCCGCAATCGGTCCCTATCCTGAGCAAGATTAATCCAGTTTCTATCATCATATCCCACCTCCCTCAAATTCATTTTAATATTATACGTCTCGGCTCCTTAAAAGTCTTTCTCCCTCAGGTCTTCCAACTAACACTCCACACGCATTTCTAGATTCGCCCATATGTGCTACATGCCCTGCCCGTCTCAAACGTCTGGATTTAATGTTCCTAATTATGTCAGGTGAAGAATATAATGTGAGCAGTTCTGCGTTGTGTAACTTTCTCCATTCTCCTGTAACTTCATATCTCTTATTGTTAGCCCCAAATATTTTCCTAAGCACCTCATTCGTCAACACCCTAAACCTGTTACCTCCCTCAAAGTCAGAGTCCAAGTTTCACAACCGTACACAACAATTTGTAATATAACTGTAGTTTTTGTATTCATTCATTCATAGTTCTGTCCAAGGACAGGTCTTTCACTGCAAACCCAGCTTTCTCCAATCTTTCCCATTTTCTGCCTTCCTTTTTGTCTCCTCATACGATCCATATATCTTAATGTCGTTTATCATCTGATATCTTTTCCTGTTCCGAATTCTTCTCCCGTTCACCATTGATTCTGTATGTAGTATATTATATTCATCTAAATTTGCATGTGCAAAATGGACTTTAATTTTATTTATCTGATTTGGCAATCCTACATATATGCATATTTAAAACTGCGTGGAGACCATCATTATATGCCGTGGGTTATTTGTCGCAGGTAGTCGCATTGTGGTACTCACGCTTTGGCAGGGAAGTACATGAGTTCATTGTTTTTAGTAGGTTATTTTACGAGGCTTTATCAACATCTGAGATTATTTAGCTCCTGAATGGGATAAAAGTGATAATTCCGGTGAAATGAGTCCGGGGTACAGCACCGAAAGTTACCCAACATTTATTCATATCGGGTTGAGGGAAAACCCCGGAAAAAACCTCAACCAGGTAACTTGCTCCGACTGGGAAACGAACCCAGGTCACTTGGTTTCGCGGTCAGACGCGCTAGCCGTTACTTCACAAGTGTGGACGACTTCATTGTTATCCCCTGTATTATTATTATTATTATTATTATTATTATTATTATTATTATTATTATTATTATTATTATTGCATATAAAAGACACTTGTTCCACCAGCCGACCAAAGTAGCATTATTTTTACTCGTTAGTATCTAACATATTAGTGCTGGATATTATTACATACTAGTAACTTTATACTTACATGATTGTTCGTATTATTTGAAGTAATATTTTGTATAATGATAGCGATTTTCGGTATCAAAATAGGAATGAACATAGACATTAAAATTTCGGACTGTGTCGGTTAAATCAGACGTCTCTAAATAAGTGAAACCAACCCAAGTAGGCCTATAGAAATATGTGATGTTGACGATCACATAGAGCATGTAACATCAGAGCTGCCAACATACGAAAGATCGAATGCGGAAAATGGTAATTTTGTTCAGGATTCCTTTTCAATGTCATTAATAGCAATGGGAGGAAAACAGCTTTCAGAACGGATGTTATACCGTCACATCTAAATCCGGGAGCTTATCGTGTCAATGGTGGAAAGCGGAAGTCGTGGACTAACTACCGGTGACTCGCGTATTTTGCTGGACAATTGCCAGATCTGTAATATAACCATAAACTGATCATAACAAACAGACAACGGAGTACTGTTTGGGATACGGCTCGTCCCTCAAACGCACTGAGTGTTTAGTAAGTGACGCTGTCAAGGTAAAACATTTATTTCTTCAACGACTGGTTTTTTTAAGAAGTTGATTTAGTCTCTTTCAGTAACCTGGTCTGTTGAAATAAACAAAGGAAGCAGAACAGTGAATAAGCAAACAAGCGGCGGTTGTCAGGCAACCAGTGTACGAATATTGTGTTACTGATGTATGAAAATGTGCACAGGAAATATTCAAACGCACGCCGTTTTGTTTGTGTTTGTTTTGACAGAGATATCTCTTTGGAACTACGGATGTTTGTTTCCGGCTCTTTTATTCTTTATTTAATGGCGACATATCAACTGATTGTTAGTGGCATGAAAGGACGTGTATATTTACATCTGTCGTTGATACACTGTACTTACGTTTAGTGCATAATTTATGGTGTATTTCTGGCTATATTTGACTACTTCCAAAACTCTCTTTTATTCGTTTGTTTTGTTAATTTTATTTCATTTGATAGATAATGATGGTGCCTTTACATGTATTTTCTCCATCTATAATCATTCTTCACATGATTGTTTCTTCATAATCCGCTTTCTTTGTCCCTTTTTGTTCCTAATACCTTCTTCATTTCACTCTTTCTTCCATCCTTGTTCCTACTATTATTATTTCTTCTGATTCTAATTTTATTTATTTCCTGTCTTACATTTTCTTTCTTTTTCTCTGTTGTCAATTTGTTTTTTTCTTATTTTCTACATTCTTATTCGTATTTTTGTTTTATTTCTGCGCTATATTTTTATCTTTATTTTCATATGTAAAATCTTTCTTTCGTTCGTGTTTTTTCGCAATATATTTGCTTCTTTTCTTAATTTCACTACTATTAATAAATATATATAATTACAAGGTGATTCACGAGGATTTACCGTCCCTTACGAAGCTTCTTTCCGAAGACAATCTGAGAAAAAAAAGTCATATAAATATTTGTCCTAATCTCTATATTTTCAAAGTTACATTAATTTGAAGTTGTTAGTAAAATACCTTTTTTCTTTAGTTTTACGAGTAAAAAAATATTACAAATAGAGAATGAACTATTCAGGAGTGTCATTTCATTAATTGGCTAATGCTGTTAATTGCTTTATAGGGATTTTATTTTTAAATCTTTAACTAAAAATGGCATCATTCTTACGCACTTATCAAAAAAATTGTTACAAATCATACGACTTTCTTCACAGTTTAATTATCACTGGTCAACAAAATTAAACGTATTTTTTGTTAAAAGATAAAGAATGAGTGATTCTTATAGACTTTTTCGTGCTGATTTCAGATCTGCTTTGAAAATTTTTCTATCACCCAGGGTTTTTGAGTAGTTAATTATATGAAATGTACTTCAAAAGTACCATTGATACCTTGTAATATTTTACCTAAAATCATATTTACTTATCTAAAATGTGTGTGAAATAGATTTTAGGCTATACTTCGCTTGACAAACATTTATTTTGAGTGTCCAGCAGTAGTCTTACAGAATATTTGGGCTCCATTTTTCCTTGTAGCGCCTTTCCATTTCAGAAAAAGCCTGATGAAAACGCTTGCCATGTTCGTTGCTTACTACCCGAAGGTTTTGAGGAAAGAAAAAATAGAGGAAAATCCAAGAAGTTATTTTGAGAGATACATGACACTCCATCACGTTATAGTTCTGAATCAGCTCGCTGACTAGTTCTCTATAATCTTCTGATCTGTGGTTCCTAGAAAGAAACAGTCTGTTGGATGATTCTTAGGTTCCCGATATATCATTGGAACTGGAAAAGGCATATGAAGGGATCCTTTTAGCTAACCAGTTAGGGTAATAGAATTACATGGAGCACAACAGATTTCAGGGGCTCAGTTTCTGTCCTCATCTATTTTGCAATCAAAGGAACACTCGTAAGCTCTTTTAACTAGTGTAGTAAAATTCACCTGTCGTAACAAAAATTGTTTGCGATTTACACAGTAATTCGTTGTATGTTTCACTTTATAAGATACTTTTATCACACTTCAAATTAGGACAAAGAAACCATGGGTTATGAAACTTGTTTCATGATTGTAAGTTCCAACTCAATTTAGAATAATTAATACTACCTGTCACAGTCTTACGGGGAATAAAATTCATTTTTATGATTTCTGACTCCACAGGCAACAGTGATCTAAAGTTATCGGTCAATTGCGAATTAAATATTTAAATATTTTCTTTCCATTAGCATGTTAAGGACTGTATGTAGCAATAAAAATAAATCAATTTTTCTAAAATTACAAAAAAAAAAAAACAATGGTGGGTGGTGGAAAAATTCTGACTTCATTTTTTGGAATCAGCAGATGACATTATATAAGAAACAGCAATCATTGTTGACCAGTGTTATGAATCTTAATGTACAGTCTTAAAGAATTTACAAGAGTGGCGTGATTTGTAACAATTGTTATGATAAATGCGTAAGAAAATATAATTTTTAGTTAAAAATCTAAAAAGTATTCTGTACTAAGCAACTGTGGAATTCACAACACATTTTTAGCTTCAGTGTAGGGCCTATTAGCTAATTAAAGAAATGATACTCCAGAATAGTTCATTTTATCTATAATATTTTTTTTACCCCAAAAACTCAAGAATAATGGTATTTTACAAACCACTTCAAATTAGTGTAATTCTGAAAATATTAAGTTTAGGACAAATGTTTATATGACTTTTTTTGCTCAGAATGTCTTCGGAAATAAGCTCCGTAAGGGACGGTAAATCCTCTTGAATCATCCTGTATATATATATATATATATATATATATATATATATATATATTACATCTTGATTACACAACTTTTAACGCTGAGTTCTGATTATGGCTCCCAGGCCGAAACTAGTCAACAAGGTAACCTAGTTAATTAACACGTGAAAGCATATATAGGCCTATACTTTTAATTTTTTCTTTTCTAATGTTTCCGTCCTGGGAACTTCCTTTCCTTATTTCCTACATTATTTATGTCCTTTCTTATTTCTCTTATTTTTCTTTACTTGTTTTTTCCGGCCTTACAAATATTCTTTCATAGTTGGAATGGCAAATACATAATTGTCACTATATTTCTAATAAAATAAGTACTGTTGAAAATTCTTAAAAATAATGTAGATGAAAAATCCTTTGCGTTAATTTATTATGCTTGTATACAAAGGCGCATTAATATGGAGTCCTTTTTATGAGGAAATTATTCTTATGGTCTAAAGACATTTACTATGAAAAAGACAAATGGGAATTATTTGTGGAGTGTTACCTGATAATTACAGTAACACTCTTTATTAAACTTAAGGTTCTTTCCCTGCTAGCATTGATTTAAGTCGTCTTCTCTATATAAAATAGTCTTTTTTTAATCATCGTCATTGAACTGGTGGTAGTAACAAAATGTGTATTAATAAATGTGAGGATAGAAGGACCCAAAATAACTATGACAGTGTAGGTTACCCATCCTTCTTTGAGTTTTTTCTTTTTGCTAAAGACTTACTTTATGCATTGCTTAAAAAAAGTCTATAAATATACTGGGTGTTCAGTTCAAAGTGTGTCATGACTCGCTGTATGCCGTCATGTGGCTAGTCGATGAGCCTAGAGAATTCAATCTTCCTACACTTCCGCAGCTCAGGTGTATAACCTAAGAGGCAGAGCAGATGGCTAGCAAGTACGGCGTTTATTCTGAAGAGTACTAACCGATACGTACGGTAACGCCGGTAGTGGCAGGAATGTGAACTGTTTCGAAACATGTACTGAAGTGAGTTTTTTCTTACTGTCGGGATATGGGGAGAGGGTTAAGACGATTACTTACGTATTTGTTGACATTAACTTCGACGGTCAACATGGACACGGAGCATTTGATTTGTGTTGTGGAATGTTGCCGTACGCAACCGATGATAACAAATACCCTGCGTACGACTTGGCCGCGCAAAACACAGTTCGAAAGAGGTTATGGTAGCACACAGACCGTACAGACCGCCATCTGTTGCTACGACGTTCAGGTTATACCGTACACGTTCTCAAGTTCAGATTGAATGCCTTGATTAATAGGTAACTTCTCTGAAACAAAAGCTGAAACTCGCTTCAAATCGCTGACTCGTCAACAGTGACGTCATGACACACTTTCAAATGAACACCCAATACTCTGTTGGCAAAAACCTCTCTATAGTGTTAAAGAATTAATGATGTTGTTGCGTAAATTTTAACTTTACGTAGCTCATACATTGCAATGTCTGTATCAATAAAATTTACTACTAATATACTACTACTATCTACTAATGCTGCTGCCGCCGCCGCCACCACCACCACCACCACCACCACCACCACCACCACCACCACCACCACCACCACCACCACATTTCTTTACTTTCATACATTTTCCTTTTTTTTTACTTTCTATTCATTTCTTCACTTTCTAATCTTCTTCTTCTTCATTATGTTTTTCTTATCTTATATATTTATTTTCTGAGTATTTCTTTCTTATACCTTTCGTTTCTTATTTTTATTTTCTTATTTATTTTTCTTACTTTCATTTCTGTCGTTCCATACTCCTTTCCTTTCTCAGTAATTATTATATATTTGATCTTTTCTCTTTTTCTTAATATAATATACCTCACATCTCGAACTTTGAGCTGTTCATTCATTCTTTCATTCATTCATTCATTCCTTCAGCAATTAATTATGTCACTATAATTTGTAATTTATTCGTGCTTCCCTCTCCTTTCGCTTTGCTTTTACATATGATGTTTTTCCTTCTCTCTCACACTCTCTTTGTCGATCTATATTGAACGTAGAAACTGGGAAAATGTGTAACACTTGCTTTAGCCAGAAGTTCTAAAAGTATTGATTGTAAGGGCAACACAATCGGTTTAGCTATTGCATCAGCCGATAATGTCTGTTTCAAAATTAAATGAGTATGAAAGGGAACAGTGGCTTTTAAAGTCACTATTCCTTTGCTATAAAAGCAAAGAAGTCGCAAGCAGAATTTATGCATGCTTATGGCAAGCGAAAAAGACAAGATAATGAAAGTAAAAATTCTGAATTATAAACCCCAAAACGTGTCGAAGAATGTGGATAAGGACGTGTCAGATAGTGTAGACAACGTGAAAAGGAACGGCAAACAGTTTTACAAGATGTGGTGGACTTTAAATAATAAAGCATCTACATAACCCTGAATGTGCAAACTACGAACGTGATCAATATTAAAGAAAAATTGTTACGAAGAAACTTTTCGTTACATTAATAAGCAATTTAATAACAAAAGTTTTGGTTGCGTTTTGTAAAGTATGTGGTAGGTTTTAGTACGGTATGTAAACTTAATTACATACCAAGAAGAAAGACGTTGCATTCAATACAAGAGATTTCATATATCCCTTGAAGATTTTCCCATTTATAGATTCATCAACACAATGTACTAGTAGAGTCAGAAAGTACCGGAACTTCGGGTGGCAACGCCATGTTCTATAGAGAACTTCTCTGCCTTATCCGTGTGGTATGTGACCTACTCTCCAGGCGTATAGATTCAGTCCGAACATGTGTAGAGATACCCAAGCCTTCCTTAGTCTCATGCACAGCCGCACTGAGTCTATACGCCTGGAGAGCAGGTCACATGCCACAGGAACACGACAGAGAAGTTGTCTATAGAGCATGGCGTTGCCACCCGAAGTTCCGGTACTTTCTGACTCCACTAGTATGAATGGCTGGTTCATTAATTAATTCATTGATTCGTACATTTAATGATTCTTTTTATTTCATTTTATCCTTCCTTCTTTCTCCCTTACAATTATTAACGTGCCTTTGTTTCAACTTTTATATGAGATGTTCAGAGCTAAAATGGATCAAGTCCATGAGACGTAGTTTTGAGATAATAGGACTTAGAGTTAACTTGCTCTAGTGGATTATCAAATTTGATTAGCAGTAGTTTTATTTCTCCATTCTCAAATTCTAGGTTTATAAAATATAAACAGTTATGATATTAATTGATGCAACGCTTTGGTGACTTGATCCACTATGGCTCAAAACATCGTGAACAAATAATCTGAACCAAAAGTGACTGATGTCACCTACCGGCGAATGCTTGGAATTAAGACTTGATCCATTACTGCTCGGAAAAGTTCAAACTTCAGATAATCAGAAAATGAATTAAACTCATTTTATGAAAATTTGTGTCTTGATCAACTTTAGCTCTGAATGCCTCATATTATGTTTATTTTAATTACTCAATTCATTCATTAATAAACTTTTCTGTGTTTTTTTAATTCCTTCTTTTTAGTAACGTGTCTTTATTCCCCCCTCTCTTTTCTTTATTCACACTTGTTATTGATTTCCATTCACTCAGTTATTACGAGAAGAGGGCTTCCTACGTCTTATTCCATTGATTGTAAAGTAGTGTATATTAACAAAAAACGCAATGTTTCAAAAGTTATATGTTTTCATCGTCAAGAGAACAAGAAGATTGGAAGTGTATCCTTGTTGGCATGGTTGCAAACAGCTAAATACACGTGACTAAACATTTGTAGCAACCCACTGAGTGGGATACACTGCGTACCCATATTTTGTTCAATCTTCGACACGTTGTGAGATTTTAGTGTGCTCTTCATCATCAGTTGAGGGAGTCAAAACTATTCCTCTTCTGAAAAACTCACTATTGCTTCCTCCCTAATTAAAAATATGTTTATTATATTATTATAAGAGTGTTCAAAAAGTATGGAATATTACTCATAACTTCTCAAATTTTAATTTTACAAAAAAAAAAGAACCAAAACTGATGGAGATAAACCATACAATATGGTATAAGTGTTCGAAAATTATTCAGGCATACATAGTATGGTAGCAAACTTTTTTTAATGGCACCCTATATTAAAATTTATATATCCCGAATCTCCATTAAATTTTACGTATGCATATGTATAAATTTTACCCATTCACTCGTTTCATTTCTTTTAACTATTTATTACATTCCTTAACTTCATACTTGAGACAAATGAGTATGTAAAATCATGTTGAGTAGGCCATAAAAAACACTTACTAACAAAACTTTACATAAGATGCTTAAAATAAGAACCATTCACAGCCAAACAATGTTCCAGTCTATAACGAAAACTGTCCATTATGATATGAGATGAAACAGACCAGTCATGTAACTGTGAGAAAGACAGCGGACTGTTTTTGTGATAGACTGGGACATTGTTTGTCTGTGAATGGTTCTCATTTTCAGCATGTTTTGTAAAGTTTGGTTAGTAATAGTGTTTTGTTTAGTTACATGGCCTACTCAACATGATTTTACATACTTATTTGTCTCAAGTTTGAAATTCACGAAACAAGTTTAATAAATAGTTAAAAGACACAAAACGGGTGAAGGGTAAAGTTTCTACACATTCATACGTAAAATTTAATGAAGATTCGGGATATGTAATTTTTAATATAGGGCGCCACTTAAAAAATAAAGTTTACTGCCACGTACTGTAGAGTAAAAGAGGGTCTGTTGGACAGTCGGACATGTTGGACACTTTGTACTTTAACGTGTTACCTTGCCACTTGTGGGCACCACATTCTGCTAGAAGTCAATGATGGAAGTAGCCATGAGTGGACTTCCGTCATTGACTTCTAGCAGAATGTGGTGCCCACAAGTGGCGAGGTAACACGTTAAAGTACAAAGTGTCCAACATGCCCAACTGTCCAACAGATCCTAATTTACCCTATGTCTGAATAACTTTGTTTGAAGACTGGTATCATATTGTATGGCTTATCTCAAACAGGTTTTGTTTAAAACTTTTTTTTTTTTAAATTAAATTTTAAGAAGTTATGAGTAATATGTCACACTTTTTTAACATTCTGTATATTTATTTATTTGTTGGTTGATTTGTGGATTATTCATTATTATTTTATTCACTCTTTCTTTCCTTTTTCTCTTGTTTTTTTGTTTTATCTGCGTCTCTTACATCAATTACTTCATTTTTGTTTTAATTTTCATCGTCTTTCCTTTTCTCCTTTCTCATTATTTCTCCCGTTTCTGCCGTACTTTCTTTTGTATTCCATTTCTCTCCTTCTCCATACTTTTCAGATTCATACAGTTCATTGGACCCACTTTGGTTGCAGATGCCTGCAGAAGGATATAGTATATCTTTATGAATGTTTGCGGAAGATTTTCCATCGTAGAGATGTAAGGCTAGAAAGTGTAACCCGCAGGGGCCGTTATAACGAAGGCAACAGAGCTTCTTTTGTTTCCTGCAGATATCGACGTTCCCTTGTTTAAGCGTAACGACGCCTATTTCGGCGATTGTCGACTGTCTTATGCTGCAGATTTCGTTTCCAAGACACAACCAGGAGATCAGATGTACATTATGTGCAATATATTGGGATTGTAATCTGAAAGGCTATAGAAAAATAAACCGGGGGAACAGAATGTCACGTTATTTTGTGTTTCATATTTAATCCTGAAATAGAGTCAAACTATATTGAGTCTACAGACATGATTTAGAGGTAGTTACAGAGGCTCTTACGCTGCACTTGGGTGTAGATTAGAATCCCATTTGGGATGATTACCAGATGAGCCTCTTTCGAGGATATTTCTAGCTGTATGGCGAATGTTTGATCATCTTTTAGCGAATCCATTCACTCGTCTCAGCGAAACACCGCCTCGACACTACCTTTTAAATCTCTGCTAGATGATCGAGTTGTTATCAGAACGCCGTTTAGGCTAATAACAGATTAAAGAAGACAATGACTCAGTCTGTAGGGAGACTAACTGCTATGTGGTCGCGATTTCAATCCGCTATAAAGAGTAATTGGGTAATTAGTCTTTTCTCGCTTTATATTTCTGTTTATACAGAGTGCTTTTGATATTGTGTATGTAGGCTATATTTAGTCAACAATCCAACGACTGGTTGCAACTATGGGTAGAGGTGGGATGTGACAGCATTTTGCCGTCACAGCTCCGAACCAGAGTGCTGCAAACAGTGCTTAAAACCGGTTTATATTCGACCGGCTGCAGATCAACCGGCGAGGTTGGACATTCGTTCGAATATCCGGCCTTGAAGCGGTTGCGCCTGGCTAGACAGAACCACAGATATAGGGGACAGAATATCAAGCGCATTTCACCATACAGGATCTCTGATGACAATTTGTAACTACACAAATGGAGTAACAATTGAAGGAAATTTACTTTTCCTAATTAAAAAATGCATAGCTTGAAATTCTTAGGAAAATATTTGGGATTAAGAGGGATGAAGTTACAGGAGAATGGAGATAGTTACACAACACAGATGCACGCATTGTATTCTTCACCTGACATAATTAGGAACATTAAATCCAGACGTTTGAGATGGGCAGGGCATGTAGCACGTATGTGCGAATCCAGAAATGTATATAGAGTGTTAGTTGGGAGGCCGGAGGGAAAAAGACCTTTGAGAAGGCCGAGACGTATATGGGAGGATAATATTAAAATTGATGTGAGGGAAGTGGAATATGATGATAGAGACTGGATTAATCTTGCGCAGGATAGGAACGGATGGTGGGCTTATGTGAGGGTGGCAATGAACCCGCGGGTTCCTTAAAAGCCATGAGTAAGTAAGTAAGTTAGCTTGAAATAGGGTTATAATTTATTGGACACTTTGGTACATTTATCTTTATAACTAATATATAAATCAACTAATGGACACCGGTAACAACAAAGGAAATAAGTGTAATGCATAGATGAAATCTGACGTGTAAACAAATACAAGAATAAAATAAATTACAATTACTTACAAAAGAGACGAACAAATATTATGTACACACTTACTATTGTAACATTCATACTTCAAATTCAAAATACATAGGCTACCTCTGAAAGAGTAGTTGTTAATATAGCCTGTGTTTTTAATCATTCTAAGTGGATGTATTATTTCTGTAATAAATCGTTTTTAGGGAGATAACAAGTTATTAACAAAAATAAAAGCACTCTCAATTCTAATGATTGTAGTTTCATGATGAGTGCTTCAATCAATGAGGAGAGAGGAGGAAATATCATTTGAAAGGTACACGATGATAATCGCGTCCTTGCAACGATTTTTGGAACTCCTGGATGGCTCAACATTATCTCTTTCATGATCCAGAGCCGTCCAACCGAGTGAGACTCGGAGATTCGTTAAACCGAACATTGCACTACTCCGCGAGACGGAAGAGCTTCGCATACTGCCTATAGCGCCGGCGTTCAGTAGCAATTTGTCTGTTCTGTCTTTCGTAACCGGTTATGCAGGACTCTACTACAACTGTGATAGTTCCGGAAAAATCGATGTCACAGATAATAACAATTTTATCACAGTGAGATTTTTGTGTTCGGATGGTTCTTGGCGATTTCGAATGTTGTAAGGGCCGATTTGTCCACCTCCTTGGTTTTGAGGTAGCGTGCTGGATTCCTGAGCAAGGTGGCCCGGATTCGATTCCCTGTCGTGAAGTCAGGGGGATTTAATTCGGACCTCTTCACGGGGACTGGTTGTCTGTCCATTGTCCCAGTGTGTGTGGTGTCTCGCAGTGGCCCCCGGGTACCCTGACCTAGTAAACGGTGGAGTCCTGCAGTGTGTGCGTGTGTTCTTTAGAGTTGTGGGTCTAGGTACAATAAACACATGCCCTTAAATTTCTTAATATTAACACCAAACAATACGACTTATTGAGGTTCTGTCTGATATGTAGGCCTATATCTATTATCAGGCAGTACATCTCACATGACGATATGTGTCAGAGCAAGCACAATTTATTGTTTGTATTCATCTGAAGTCTGATTACTAAAATATGTTACTAGTCAGCGATGAATGCAATGGACGGGAAAAGGACCGCCGTGCCGCATTACCTCCTGCCTTGGTTGCCTCGTGAGTTATGCATTATTGGTATCACTTATGAGGTTCCAACTAATGATGGGACATGATTTGAAGATCGATTACCACACTATATTTTGGTCAAAGAGTACAAGCTACAGCAATATTATTCTAATTATTCTCTGCTCTTTGGTTTGTTCTTCTGTGGTTACAAGGCAACCATCATCATAAAAATGACAGTCAATACGAACAGCTGTTAGAGGGGCGGCCATTTTTTTTCTATAGACAACGTTTAAACAAGGCATTTCGTGTAGCCTATATAACTACTGCAAAGCAGTTCCTATTGTATAGTTGCAGACTGTTTATACATCCATCGCTTATGCATGGTTTATTAGAAACGTTTACTGTCCCAAATCTGCATTAAGTCTCGTATAAAAATTATACACGGTTTATTAGTAAGACCGTAAGTCTATAATCAATAATACATACATTGTTTATATTCCATATGCTTAACGAAGATTGGTGTATGATTTTGATTGGGGTAATTATATTACCCTCCTTGGTAATAGTAAGTTGTGAAAAACCTTGGTAGCAGGAGGGTTAAGTAGCGGAAAAATTGGTATCAATAGCTAAATAAAAAGTTATGGCAACACTGCTTTCACATGACGATGGTGCTTTCGAGAGCTACCATCTGTGTGGAAATGAACAAGGACTGTTAGATAACTTAGTGCAGCCAGTGGCGACAGTACTCTGTCAATCTACTGCAGTATGTAGAACGTTGACTTTCATAGGGATAGTGCGAACGCCCTAAGACCACGTTTACAAAATTAGAGCAACGTTCCTGGATCAAAATTGAAATGGCATGAGGACGTAGTGCACAAGACTGTTTTCAGGGACTGCGTGAAGCGCTCGGGAGAAAACGACGACACTCGGTGGTACAGAACCCCATCATTCTTCATGATAATGCAAGGAGTCACACCGCTGCTGCTGTCAAGGACCTCTTGCGTTGCTGGCAGTGGGAGATTCTGGACATCCACCGTACTCACCCGATATGAGTCCATGCGATTACGATCTATTCGCCAAAGTGAAAGAACCACTGTGAGGCACCCGGTGCAATACCAGAGATGAACTTATCTGTGCTATAGAGCGGTCAATATGGAACATCAACAAACATGGGCGCGCTGATGGTGTACGACTCCTTCCAAACATTTGGCAACAAATATATATATAAATAAGGGGGGCGACTATATAGAAGGTACGTATAAATACTGTACCCCTGTGAATAAAGCCATGTCAGAATTATCGAACTGTTGCCATTACTTTTTAGCCAACCTTTTGTATAATATTTTTACCAATATGACAAATTTACGGAATAGGCCTACTTTAATTTTTGAATCGTAAGACGCTTTCATTTCTCCATGTCATCGGTGGTCTCGCGGTTACTATCATCGAGGTTCATTTGTTTCTCTCGTGCTTGCCGAGTTCCGGTCAGAAGTTGTTGATAGTCGTGGTGTTGGCACCCCTGGTGGGATGAAGGAGGTTCCTGTTTCTCACGCCAGGATGTCTGCCATTACGCACGGCTCTTGTTCGACTACCGACTACAAGCTTCTTGCCCCTGTGTGCTCTCCGCCCGCACTATAATCACACTGCGCTGCATGTACCTGACTCCTGGTACACGGACTTGCCCCGGGCCCCAGGTTTATGTCTCTGTACAGTTCCTCACGGGCTGACTTCTCCCCAGAGGCACAACGGTTCGGTCCAGGGATAGAAAATATGCGTAGTGATGATGGTAGAATATTCGTTGTTGAGGTGATGACTTTGGTGGTGTCGGCGTCGGCGGCGGAGGTGGTGGCGTCAGCAGTAGATGTAGAATTGAACTGAATTGAAAGAGGGGAAGTGGGAGGAGAAATTTAAAAAGTAATGTAGACTAGGGTAATTGTAAACACTTTTCACTGATTTCAAATATATTTCAACATTACACAACCCTCAGTAACGGTAAGCATACAAAGAAACATTGTGTTATTTTTAGATCTTTCTTTTCCTGAAAATGGGTTTAAAATAATAAGGTTGACTTTTTTTTCATCTTTTAATTGCTAGTTTATATTTCCCCACCTGTTTACTTTTACCCCTTTGAGATGGGGTAATTGTAAACCCCAATTTTCGCACGCGGTATCAGACACTGAACACTTTTTGTTCTGTTTCAGAAGAATGAGCTGTATTCTTTCCAACTCCAATTTTGGTTACTGGTATATTTCGTCCCTTTAACCTATGATATATGACCTCAGTACCTCTCCTGAGCTTCACAACTGTAGTTACTATTTTTCACATCTGTGTCAACTCTCTCTAAATTCTCTCTTTGTAATATAATTTCTTGGTATTTTGATTACTGAAAAGTACGAAATTTAACCATAGTAAAACATGTTTATAATTACCCCCAAGCAATTAAAAGTTTGGGGCAAATATAAACACGTCATAATTTAATGAACAGAAGTTATGGGAGATCTCAAAACCATTGTAATAATGTTAACTACTATACATTACTCATAAAAACAACATGTTCTTAAAAAATAGCACTGTACGTTTACTTACAATGCCAAAAATGAAGTTGAAGCAAAATTCTTTTTCAACCTTTTTTTGTAGACTGTTACAAAAAAATTCGTTCACAACTAAGCATACGAGCAAATGCTGGGTATCTTTCGGTGCTGGACCCCGGACTCATTTCACCGGCATTATCACCTTCATTTCATTCAGACGCTAAATAACCTAGATGTTGATACAGCTTCGTAAAATAACCCAATAAAAAAAACAACTAAGCAATTACTCCTATTTGGCGCCAAACTGTTTTGTAGGTTAGCCAACATGTTAATTTAAATATTCCCCCGAATTAAAATGTTTATATTCACAGTTTTATACTTCTCATAGCATTTGTTTACAATTATTCCCCGTTTACAGTTACCCTCGTCTACTCTACGCAAAACGCGTCGTCGCAAAGGGTTCGGGGCTGAAATAAACTGAATATGTGAGCTCCAATCCTTTTGGCCGCTTGTCTCACTCCCGATTACGCTGCTCCACTGAAGGAGGTGTAGATAATTTTGAAGGGGGAAAGCCGAAAATGGACGTAACCTCATAGCTACCACCTACGCGAGGGGAGGGGAATGTGATCAAACTGATCACAGGACAGCACCAGGAAGAAATGGCGGAAGGCGTAAGTCTGCACATTGAAAATAACTTTGTCATTTCGCAGTGCAGGTGGAGTCGAGAAGACTCGTTTGTTTGCTGTTCATGACTAAGGCAAGTGAAGGCCGTCGGAAGAGACGCCGCTAATTCTAATCTCCAAATTGAAAGGTTCTCTGTCCTTTCGCAATGCGACTAGATACGACTAACCTCGCCCATGTAGCGGGTATTTTATAGAAGCTGAACCAGGGCATTTGCGTCGTTTTATCAGAAATTGGGGAACTTTATAGGGAAGGGTATATAGATCATTTCCCTTAGGGCTCATGCCGACATTTTGTCTTAGCGCCTTAGGAAAACCACGGAAATACCTTAGGCAGGATGAGTTGTCTCAATTTAAAAGACTAGCCAATTGGCTCTTAGGTAAGGAGTCGATGGAATTATGACTTGTCTGTTGAATGGTCTCAATATAGAGCACAGCCAATTGACTCTATTAGGACGAGATAGGCGCGAGTAAAGGTAGTGGTAGTAATGTTTATTTATAGTCGCTTTCAACTGCGGTTGCTCAGCGTCGAATCTGAACATGGGTGAGCAAAGACCAGCAAATATTGCATGGCGTCCTCTGTCTGGGAGGGGTAGGTTTCTTTTAAATGTCATAAATCTGTGGCTAGTGGTGGGAATTGGAAATGTACCCAACAGAAATATTCCCGAGAGAAGAAATTTATTTGGGAATATTCCCGAACGGTTTTTGCGAATATTCTCGGATGGGATTTTTTTGTTTTACTATCCTTAATTTCACTTACCTTAGCAAATGTTACAAATTGCAAGTTAATGGAAATATTACTTTCTTTTCATGGAGTATTCAAAACGATTCAAATATGTTTAATTTTCTATACGTATTGAAAACCATTTGAATGCGAAAGCTGAAGTTTCGAAAGTAGTTAGGCTATGTTGGTTAACATGTCATGTAGAATGGTAACAATAGTTTTTAGGAAAATACAAAATATTATGTGTTATAATACGACTTTTTTAACATACAAAATGGCTTTCGTTCTTGGTAAAACAGGCGATAGGCATTTAACCTTTACCAATACTGTCTCAGTATGAACTACTTTTTCTTTGACCTTTACCAACATTGTCTCATTATGAACTATTATTTATTTTTCTTTAATCTTTACTGTCATTGTCTCATTATGAACTATTATTTATTTTTCTTTAACCTTTACCAACACTGTCTCATTATGAACTATTTTTTTCTTTAACCTTTACCAACACTGTCTCATTATAAACTATTTTTTCTTTAACCTTTACCAACATTGTCTCATTATGAACTATTATTTATTTTTCTTTAATCTTTACTGTCATTGTCTCATTATGAACTATTATTATTTTCTTTAACGTTTACTAACAATGTCTCATTATGAATTTTTTTCTTTAACTTTTACCAATATTATCACATTATGAACTATGTTTTTTCTTTAATCTTTACCAACAATGTCTTGTTATGAACTATTCTTTTTCTTTAACCTTTACCAACATAGTCTCATTTTGAACTATTATTTTTTTCTTCAACCTTTACCAACATTGTCTCATTATGAACTATTATTTATTTTTCTTTAACCTTTACTAACATTGTCTCATTATTAACTATTAATAACAATGTCTCATTATGAACTATTTTTTCTTTAATCTTCACCGACAATGTTTAATTGTGAACTATTGTTTTTTCTTTAATCTTTACCAACATTGTCTCAATATGAACTATTATTATTTTCTTTAACCTTTACCAACAATGTTTCATTATGAATTATTTTTTTCTTTAACCGTTACCAACGTTTTCTCATTATGAACTATTTTTTTCTTTAACCTTTTTCAACAATATCTCATTATGAATTGTTTTTTTTTTTTTTACTTTTACTAACACTGTCTCATTGTGAACTATTATTTTTTCTTTAACTTTTACTAACATTGTCTTGTTATGAACTATTAAAAACAATGTATCATTGTGGACTATTTTTTTCTTTAATCTTTACCAAAGAATGTTTCATTGTTAACTATTATTTTTTCTTTAACTTTTATCAACATTGTCTCATTATGAACTATTATTTTGTTTCTTTAACCTTTACCAACATGTCTCATTATGAACTATGTTTTTTCTGATTATGGATTATTATTTTTTCTTTAACCTTTCTCAATATTGTTTCATTGTGAAATATTATTTTATCTTTAACCTTTACCAATATTGTCTCATTATGAAATATTATTTTTTCTTTAACCGTAACAGTTTTAATCAGGGGGTTTTGGTTTACGTCTCCATGGTAACTCATACAAAAGCGTTGTAGGCCGAATGCAAATTCTCCACGGTCGATGGGAATAAATGAAGTTATCAAAACATTGCGTCAGCTGTTTACAATAGCCCCATTATTTGTTTCATTGGCACTGCTGAGCTGTTATTTAGATGGCAGCATTTAAGGCGTGCGGCAGGTATGCCTAGGGTCAGGGGCCACTATTAATTTATTGACGCCTTTTTTTTTTTAAACCAGGCAAGGTTGTCCAAAGTATTACTCACATAAAAAAGTGAAGGGATTCATATACCTCCTATAATTTCTTAACACGATTATGCTCTTGGTTGATTATTACTATGATGTTTAGATTTTTTAGAATTGTGAGTGTGATTGAAGGTGAAATAAATTTAATACAATTTACGTATTGAAATATTGAATATATATTATATATCTGTACAAGTTTTTTTTTTTTGTACAATGTAATTACTGCATTTCAACTGAACCGGTTTGTTGAGCCGTTAATATGCGTCTATGCTAAAATAAATAATAAAATAAATACAGTTCATGCAAGGAAGTGAGTCTATCCCTCTGAAAAGCGTGCGTCAGAGCTGCTTTGTACACCACGAATTTCACTGATCGCTTCGGTCTAAGCAACTAAACCAGGACTCGCCTGAGAAGGAATCACAGAACTTGAAATGCAATTATTCCAGTTGCTGTTTTAGGAATTTTGTGCTTGATATGTAGGCTCATGTTAGGGGATAAACTTGTACAAAGTGGACAAGATGTATAGGGGGGACATAAAATATGAACACATAGAGAAAAGGAGGAGAAATGGAAGATATGAGTAGCATGAAGAGATGAGCATGAAAAGAAGAAAGATGACTGAAAAAAGATGAAGAAAATAACGGAAGGAATAGAGGAAAGGGAAAAAGGAAATGCCGAATGGAAGAGGGAAAGAAGAAAAGAAGTGAAAAAAGAAACGATTAAGATATAGTTGGGATAAGAAAGAAAAGATCGCGAAAGGGAGGATGATAAAAGAGGGAGATGAGGAAATGGAGAAAAAGAATAGAAGATGAGGAAGAAAGGAAGATAAAATTATAAAGATGGGAAGGAGGTAAAGTTTTAAACAAAGAGTAGAAGAGCAAGGGAAAGTGGCTGAACAAAATGAGATAAACAAATGAAGAAGGGAGAGTAAATGATGAGGAAATAAAGAGGAAAAAAGAGAAGACGAAAAGAAGGGGATAAGAAAGAGAAGAAGTTGAGGAAAAGAAAAATAAAAAAATTAGAAAATGAAAGCGAAGAGGAAGAGAAAAAGCAAAAATATTAGTAAAAGGGGAAACGAGAGAGGAGAATATGAAAAAGAGAATATAAGCGAAAGAAGGGGAAAGGGAGAGGAAAACAGAAACATAAGTAGAAGAGAAGATGAGGAATAGAAAAAAGAGGAGATGTAGAGAAGGAAAAGAGAGGAAGATGAGAAAAAGGCCAAGAGAAGTTCATGAAAAGGAGAAGAGAAGATGAGGAAAGGAGAAGAGAAGAGAAGAAAAGGGAGAAGAGAGTAAGATGAGGAAAAGGGGAAGAGAAGGAGATGAAGAAAAAGAGAAGAGAGTAAGATGAATATAAGGAGAATAGGCAAAGAAGAGAATAAGATGAATAAAAAGAGAAGAGAATAAGATGAGGAAAAGGAGAAGAGTAAGATGAAGGGAAGAAGAAGAGAACAAAATGAGGAAAAGGAGAAGAGAATATGAGGAACAGAAGGCGAAAAGGAAGAAAAGCGCAAAAAGAGATGGGAAGATTTAGCAAGAAGAAAAGGAAGAGTGGAAGATGGGGGGAAAGACTAGGATAGGGAGGAGAAATTAAGGAAGGCAAGGAGGAAAATAGTTGAAGGAAAATGACAGGAAAGTAAAGGAAGAGAAGTAGTGAGAGAAAAAGAACGTGTGCTTTTGTCTATGTGTGCAGACTTTATAGCCACCTTGCAAAAAGAACCGTTGATAAATTTTGTTACTAAATAGACTGCTAAAATCAGAATGTCGATTGGTTGGGTAGCTTTTGTTTTACTGGACCTCTTACCTCAATCCTTCAGTGGACCGGCTCTCTTAACAGTTGGCTATGCGAATCCGACGTATTCAAATCAAGACAAATGACGGGCGAACTCCGAAACAACTTGAACGGTGAAAGAGAGAGTCCAGGGGTGGCTAATTCTGTACCTCATTCAACGAGTGTTTATTGAGTGAGTGAAAACGAATTCCAGCTGCTCGGAGGTACTGACCGTTTTACTGTTGGCCAAGAGCCATACTGCGAAGTACTGAACAGTCGCACACTACAAGGAAACTTTCATAGTGGTAAATGCTATTTACTTCATAAATAGACGCCCCTGAAGTAGTTCTAAGTTCTGAAATTGCTTTTCTGTACGTATAAAAATGGTATTATTTTAAATAAAAGCACATACTTTCCAAGTTTCTATATTTATATAGCTACTTATTTTCGAATATTCAGTTTGATTCCCAGCTACGTCGTGATGCGATTTGTGGTGAACAGAATATGCGTTTAGCATATCGTTTGTTATTTTATGCTCGACCATGCCGAAATGTAGTAATTATATACCAGGTAGCAGCCCTTTAATGGACCTCATTAAAGTACACCTATTCATTAAAGTTCAGGTGTTCCACCAATCAGAAAATACCATTGTAGAATATGAAAGCGCAAGTATCGATTATTCTCGTATATGTAATCGAAAGACAACTAGCGGGAGATTAGACAAAGCCTTTCACAAAGCACATTCCCGCAAATTCATTTCACCAATTGCACAATAAATCACCTATATTTGAAATAAAGTCAGTTCTGGTACTAAAATAATTAGCGTTAATTGTAAATAATATTCAAATAAATTCAATTTATCATCTCGTTTTTCAATGTCTAATTCAATTTCAAGGTTATATCACGATTAATGTTTATTTTACTCTCTAGATTATATCAAGGTCAATGTCGACATTTGTTTCTCGAAAAAATCAATACTTTCGCGTCTGCGCACATCTCACAATTTACGAGGTATTGCACAAGGTCAGTTCCGCTCCTCAGCCAGATAAGAATAACATGAATACTTATGAATAATTTCAAGTTAGAGATATGGTCGAGCATAAAAAGTCGTATGAAACTTGCCTATAATGGTAATTAACACGCTCGTATGAAAATTTTGAAACTCGCTTGCGCTCGTTTCATAAACATACTCGCGTCTTAATTACTACCATTATAGGCTCGTTGCATAATGTACTATTATGACATTTATTTTATTTAAAATAAAACATGAACGATAGAATGTAAAATATGACACTGACATATATTATTTATTTACGCCAATGGTCGTCAGCACTCGCTGGAATGGGTCTATCTAGAATCTAGATGCGTTTTTCTTATGGTGAGAATAAACTTCTGTTGCCCATAAGGTGCTTTTAAATAAATATTCAGTTTGTTATTAAATTCACGTGACAGTATATTTTGTACGTGAGTATTATTCTCATTGATCAGTGCCTACACAGCCAGACAGACGAATAAGCAAACGTAAACACACGAAATGGAGCGGGGAGACGAGTCAAAGCTCTCCGTTCTAAGCGAAGCTAGTATGATCCATGTATTGTCGGACCATCGGATCTGTGCCCCCGTAAGATATGCGAACTGAACCCTAATTCCTTCTCAGCCTCAGTAATTCATTTCTCTTCCTGCATTCTTATCTCTCTCTTTTCTATCTCTCTCCCTTTCTCTCCCCCACTATTCACAATTTTGAGCCTTCTTGCGGGACAGTTTATTTACACTTGCAGTCCAGTGTTGTCAACTCAACATCAATACTGTAGCACGGAGTGGTGAAAAAAATATTATTAAGCAAGTACGTAATAGCATTTTGCGATGAAGAGAATCAAACAGGTCAATATCTGTTTCCTATAAATCAGGCAACGAAAAGAGCAGCTCCGATAACAGGTGAGGCTTATTTTATTTCAATTAATTACGTATTAAAATTACTTACTTTACTAATTCTAACAATACAACATTTTTATGTAATTTATATGGGCAGGTCAGAGCTCCTAATAAAGTAAATCAGGAGAGAGAGAGAGAGAGAGAGAGAGAGAGAGAGAGAGAGAGTCTCTGCAGGAGATAAAAAGCTAGAATCACCAAGGAAGAACAGACCAAGGGAACCTAATTCTTGTAGATGAAAGAAGTTCCAAGATTGAAGAAGTTCCTGAAGGTTGCGAGAGAAGCAATAATTTCCAAGGTTGGATAGAAAAACTACGGAAAGTAATTCGAGACATGGGATTTAGGTTTAAAAATTGTAGAAATACAAGATCTATTTTGATTGAAAGAAATGATATTGTAACATGGAGGATCAGTTATTTATGACACCGTTTGACGGAAGTTTGGCAACATCCCTATTCGGCAAGGTTCGTGGCCTGCTGTTTAACGTGGTGGGAGGAAAGCGGGTGGAATGGAGGGAGTACAGGCGTTAACGTTTCCAAGAACGACGACAGCGCTGAAGGGGCACAGATCCGATGGTCCGACAATACAGTAGTGGCAAAAAAACCGGACGACCCTTGTAGCTGATTTCAGAGCCTTGTTCACTCTAGAGCACGATAGACTGGTAACTAAGACTTTCGTGGTTCGAATCCTGACTGGGAAGGAAACTTTTTTTTTTTTATTCAAATGTATTCCCAATACTTTCCGATTGTTGGTAAAATTCATGTTCTGGGAATGATAATTTAATTAAGTAGTAAAATATCGTTGCATCTGTTTTGTACCGGTATGTCTGTACCCGCTTGAGCTGTACTGTGTACTTATAAACTCCCTCCTCCCCATCAGCAACGTTGCAAAAGTCTATTATTGTAAACTTTAATAATTAGTTAAATATTGCAATTATAAAAAAATTGTAGGCCATTTTTCTTCCTTGTGACATGAATAATAATAATAATAATAATAATAATAATAATAATAATAATAATAATAATGATAATAATAATAATGATAATAACAATAATAATAATAATAATAATAATAATAATAATAATAATCCGTGGCGCTACAGCCCGTGGAGGGCCTAGACCGACCAGCCGACTGGCCTCACGCCCACATGACGAAGCAGAGGTGGACGATCATCCAACCAGAATGGAGGTATCGTGTGGTTAGCACGATGATCCTCCCAGCCGTTATAGCTGGCGTTTGCAACCGGATTTCGCTACCTATCGTAGCTCCCCAAGTGCATCACGATGCTGTGTGGGCACCGGTCCCATACACTGGCCGAAATTTCATGAGAAAATTTCTTCCTCCATGAGGACTCGAACCAGCGCGCATTCCGTAACGCGAGTCCTAGGCAGGATGCCTTAGATCGCGACGCCACGGCGAGGGACACATGAATAATCATCGTTAAAATAATAATGGCACATATACCCCTTACACTCTGTATATTTTAGAAAGCTAGAAGAAATGAGCTTCCAGATGAGGCAAAAACATTTACCAACATTTTAAAGAAATCTGACATTTCGAGAGTCGATGTAGCGTAGCCTATACCTTAACACTCTGTACCGAACACACGTGGAGAATTCACGCGCTGTGATGAGATGACAGTTCACATTACGTATCACAGTGGTGTAATAAATTTCACATGAAATGTTTATCTCAATATTTTTCTTATGTTGAATTCAGAATAGTACAAAAACATGTAGAGCTCTAGTGTAAGTGCGTAATCCTGACCATGGTACATGGTCATCATGAGATAATACAACACGTGTATTTGTTGACCATATCAGGTTTCATTCTCGAGTTGGATGGATAATGACCAGGCACGGAAATGTCTCAAATACCACACTTCAGTTTTGTGAGATTTTGTGCATCCCTGGTCGCTGGGAGCGGCAGTCTTCACTCTTGTTAGCTCCAGGAAAAGGAGGTGGATATTCCTGCAGATAGCTATCAATTACTCCAGCCTTTGTTTTACGTAGAGAGAGTAATTATCTTGTCCGATAAGGCAGAGGTGATGAGTGCAGCGTGTCGGAGACACAGCGTGTTTGAGTCGCCCCAGGGCAAAGTCAGTCGATTAACAGGTGTGCTCTATGCTGCGGATCCCAACCCACTGCACGCGGGCCTCCCATGCCTTCGAATACCAAATTTTGGCTAAAAAATCTCTCAGCATCCGTACATGCCAACCACTCCCACAACACTGTGCTATACTGCACAGTCCGTTACGTCTGCAAATTTTCATTTTTGAAAAAAATACCTCCTTTCGCACGTTTATTCTGTAAAGCCGGTTCTACACATGCGGTATTCTCCAACGTATGTGTGTATTTATTCACACTGCAAATGAGTATATACCCGGTGAAAGTGGCAACTAATTACACTCAATAATGACAATTAATAATAAACACAATTAATAAAAAATGCTATTAATAATAATAATAATAATAATAATAATAATAATAATAATAATAATGCAAATCAAGCTTTCCGGTATAAATCCCTGTTAAGTTTATTTGAATAATTTCGAGGGAAAAATTGTTCCGAAGCCAGGTATCGAACCCGACACCTTTGGTTTAACGTACCAACGCTCTACCAACTGAGTTACCCGGGAACTCTACCAGACACCGATCAAATTTTTCCCTCTATATACACAGACCTCAAATAATAATAATAATAATAATAATAATAATAATAATAATAATAATAATAACAACAATAACAGGGAGCATCCTAAATTAAATGAAGTACGATCACTTAAAATAACATATAGAGTAAATCTAATTTGTATCTTAACCCTAAGTTCGAACTGAAACCCACGAGTATATTATGTTCATACCTGCACAAGTACCTTTCAGCACTACACTCATTTCGCTGTCAACTCACTCTCTGCACTGGAACTACGACACAGTTCACTGATTCTACCCTGATTTCACTAACACTTCAAAAACATTTCACTGTTCAAATACTTTGCACTGCCACTATAAACTATAAAAATTCACTGACAGAAACACACTTCACTGACACAACACACTTCTTCAAATAACAAAATATCAATTACATCCTTTAAATATTGTGTATAATATGCTACCATATATTAGTAAAGTCCTTAAGCCTATTTTTAAATACATTTTTGGTTATTGGTAAGTCTGCAGGTAAAACATTCCAGTCCCTGATAGTACGATTGAGAAAAGAATATTGTCCAGTGTCCGCCCTCTGTCTTCTTTCCCTTAATTTATATGACTGGTCGTTCCTTGATGAGTAATTTGGCGGCTACAACCTACTTTCTATTTCTTCTATATATATATATATATATATATATATATATATAACATTTTCTTATATAGTCGACCTGGTTGGCAAGTTGGTATAGCGCTGGCCTCCTATGCCCGAGGTTGCGGGTTCGATCCCGGGCCAGGTCGATGGCATTTAAGTGTGCTTTAATGCGACAGGCTCATGTCAGTAGATTTACTGGCATGTAAAAGAACTCCTGCGGGACAAAATTCCGGCACATCCGGCGACGCTGATATAATCTCTGCAGTTGCGAGCGTCGTTAAATAAACCATAACATTTTCTTATATATTTTTATATGTATCCCAGTAGACCAGTGGTCGGCATTTTATACCTCCAGCCCCTCCAGCCGTTCTACACCGATCGCAGGAAATTTACCTAGCTCATTCTTCTTACTCACAAATGGCTTTTAAAGAACTCGGAGGTTCATTGCCGCCCTCACAAAAGCCCGCCATCGGTCCCTATCCTAAGCAAGATTAATCCAGTCTCTTCCATCATATCCCAACTCTCTCAAATCCGTTTAAATATTATCCTCCCATCTACGCCTTGGCCTCCCCAAAAGTCTTTTCCTTTCAGGTCTTCCAACTAACACTCTATGTTCATTTCTAGATTCACCCATACGTGCTACATGCACTGCCCATCTCAGACGTCTGGCTTTAATGTTCCTAATTATTATGTCAGGTGAAGAATACAATGTGTGCAGTTCTGTGTTGTGTAACTTTCTCCATTCTCCTGTAACTTCATCCCTCTTAGCCCCAGATATTTTCCTAAGCATCTTAGTCTGGAACACCTTCAATCTCTGTTCTTCTTCTCAAAGTGAGTTCAAGTTTCGCAACTGTACAGAACTACCGATAATATAACTGTTTTACAAATTCTAACTTTCAGCTTTTTCGAGAGCAGACTTGAGGTTCTACCTTTTTCCCTACAGTTGGCGCTGATATCGCACCAGCAGTCGACAGGAGAAATACTCCTCAGCAGACTTTCCAGCGAATCAGGCAGTGTTGCCAACACATAGATTGTATCCCCGTCAGTATAACACCTGGAAATCCGTCAGAATCCGTCAAAATTTAAAAAATAATATATATATATATATAATGATTAAATAAGGAAATGAATAATTAAGAAAATGAATAAGTTAAAAAAAAATAAATAAGAAATGAATAAAGAAAATGAATAAATTAAAAAATAAATAAATAAGAAATGAATAAAGAAAATGAATAAATTAAAAAAATAAATAAATAAAAAGGATTAAATAAGAAAATGAATAATTAAGAAAATGAATAAATTAAAAAAAAATAAATAAAATATCTATAAGCAAATTTTAATACAACTTACTTACCAATTCTGATTAAAATAATTATTCGTCAACATCTGACTTGATTAAGAGGAAATTTGAAACAGGGTATTCTTAAACATAGTACGGAACAGGCAGGGCTGTTCAAATAAAAAGTAAAATTTCCCAAAAATTAAACAATCAAATAACAGCAGCTAAAAGTGTCAAGAGACGATATCAATCGTAAATTCCGTCAGAAAATCCGTCACCCGTCAAAGCCATTTTTTTCCCATCGCTATGTTGAAATTCCGTCAATTTCGACGGAATTTCCGTCCAGTTGGAAACACTGGAATCAGGAGTGTTGTTCCACCGTTCGCGGGTGCTCGATTACATTGACCTCTGGCGTTTGAGAGTGGAATTATACGCTGAAGGAGCGCATGTGCGCAGAAAAACAGACCAGGGGAACTCGCTCAATGTCCGTTCTTTATAATTTAGAATTATTCGCTGGTCTGACCTGGAGAACACAAACATTGTATCTCATATGTCGTGAGAGTCCAGAGTTGGATTCTTCCTTTAAAATGGTATTAAATTCTTAGCTCAGGATATCCACGCGGTCTTGTGACAAAAGTCATTCCTGCAGAGTAACTAATTAACGTCAGTGCCAATTAGAACTACAAAGCTTACCTCTATAACGTCTCATTCCATAGCCTCGGGAAAGAGGGCGATAACAGTACGTGAAGGAATGGCGCAAAGGTTAAATGCAATTACAGACGTAGTCTTTTGTTTTTATTGCAGCAATCTGCTCTCTCAATTTAGTTTCTATGGTGACCTGAAATTCGCGTTTTTGTTTTGTTCCCCGTACAAATTTCGAAGTAGGTGGTCAGTTCGCCGTTGGCATTGATAGCGGACGGATGCCTGTTTCGTAACAAGTGTTCCGTGAGACACGGAAGCACACGATCAACTTCTTTGTGTTTTCTGGCCTGTCTTGTTTGTTATTTTGATGATGCTGTATTATTGCCAATATGTTGCCTTACCATGTTTCCAACTGCTCGTTTGTTCCTTTTGACCATGTCTTATTTACAACTTTATTTTTCTACAATGCCACCCACTGTGTCCAAATAGAGCTAGCGGCCCCGGTTTCCGGCGAAGGTTCTTTTCCATAATGACTGGTTTATCCCTTATATTTTATTAATTTCTGATTGCCTTATCAATGTAGGCCTATTTCCTTATAATAAATAATAGGCCTAAATACATACATTCATTGCTTTCTGCCCAAGGACAACTCGTTCACTGCAAACCCAGAATTTTCAAATCTTTCCTATTTCCATCTTCCTCTTTGTCTGTGCATATGATCTATACAGAGTGTATCTAAATTGGTGTCAAATATTTCGGGGACGTCTTCCTAACATCAAAACAATTAAAAAAGTTAATAAGAACATGGGTGTGAAAACCATTCGTTAGGGAGTTATTAAAGGATTTGTCCCTTCATTGACCGCTGATTGTTGGATGGTTTTTTGTTTGTTTGTATTTTGTACAGCAAAGAAATCAGAAGAAAATGTATTCTGAAAGTGAACAGAAGGAAATGATTTGCATCATTTAATTGATTATGTGCTTCTGGTTGTCATCCAACGAATGTGTTTTAACTCGATGCTGCTCCAGCTCATTTCAGCCTGATAGTTCGTAATTTTTTAATAATCAATTTCCCCAAAGATGGATTGGTCGAAGGGGATTCATTGCATTGCCTGCTCGATCGCCTGATTTGAATCCAATGGATTTCTTCGTCTGGGGACATTTGAAGTCCCTGGTTTATGCGACTCCTCTACTTAATGTTGATATTCTGAGAGCGTATCCAAATGGATTTCACGAAATACGAAACACTCCAGAAATTTTCAACAGAGCACACCAGAGCATGTAACGCAGGTTTAGGGGACACATCGAAGCAGGAGGAAGCCACTCCAAGCAATTTTTGTAACATTAAATTTTTTCTTGCAACTCTGAAATAAATTATTTTGAGACAAATGTTCATATGAACTTTTTGTAATGTTTTGATGTTAGGAACATGTTCCCGAATATTTGACACCAATTTAGATACACCCTGTATATCTTGTACATTTTTTTTCAAAGATGGGACATGACATTAGCGCTGCGATTGGAAAAACAACAGAATATCTCATAGCGTGGTAGGCCTGTTGGCATGGTAACAATGGTTGAGTTGCCAGAGTTACAATTCCCACATGGCGAGTGCTTAATAGCTCTCTTGGCGACATTTGTTGTGCCCACATTGTTAACATTGATAAGTTTCGTTTTCCATTCGTTGTCGATTTTTGTATTGTTTTTTTAGTTTCGGGTAAATTGTCAATGAATGTTTAAACGTCAGCCATCTAACGTTAATCCCATCCACTCACAGCGTTGTTGTCCATATTGGCAACATAGGGCTGTAGTTCCAATCTCGGCCGCTTAACTTGCATGTCCCATGTTAAAAAAAATTAACACAGACGAATAAAATGTTGGAGATATACAGGGTGATTCACGAGGACTTACCGCTGCAGACATTTTGAGCAAAAACTGTAATATAAGCATGTGTCCTATTCTCAATATTTTCAGAGTTACACTAATTTGAAGTTGTTAAATACCTTTTTTCTTTTGTTTTAAGGGTAAAGGAATGTTACAAAATAGACAATGAACTATTCGGATGTATACTTTCTTTAATTGGTTAGTATTCTGAAGCTAAAATGTGTTGTTAATATCTTAATTGCTTCGTACTTAATTTTTTTTCTTCGAATGTTTAACTAAAAATTACAATATTCTTACACACTTATCACAACAATATTGTTGCAGATCACACGACCTCTGGCAACTTGATCCTTTACAGTTCAATAAAATTTTACAACCTAATGTACAATCTTAAAGAGTTTACAAAAATGATGTGATTTGTAACAATTGAGCCGTTGAGAGCAGAAGTGGTGTAAGTAAAAAATGTACAATGAGGGTTAAAGTAAATATTCTATAAAATACAGCGCAAAGTAGCAATTAATATTCAGTTTATTTAAATTATTAGTAGTCAGTGGATAGCACGAAGGATATATTAATTGTTACTTCGTGCTGTATTTTACAGAATTTTTATTTTAAACCTCATTACCCAATTTTGACTTACACCACGTCTGCTCTGAACGGCTCAACTGCTATGATAAACGTGTAAGAAAAATGTAATTTTGCATTTAAAAATTGAAGAAAAAAATCTGTACGAAGCAACTATGGAATTCACAACACATTTTTAGCTGCACAATGCTAGCCAATTAAAGAAATTATAGTATTTAGTAGTATTTAGTATTTATTTATTTAACCTGGTAGAGATAAGGCCGTCAGGCCTTCTCTGCCCCTCTACCAGGAGATTCCAACTACAATATCAACAATAAAATTACAATTAGTATTAGATTTACAATTACAATTACAAATAACATTACAATTAGTATTAAATTTACAATTAGAATAAAATCAAAGTACGAAAAGATTACCTGAATAATTAAAGCTAGATAATTTATCATAGAGTAACAACGAATATTTTATATTTACTGAATTACAAATTAAATCTAGAATAACAAAATTTTATAGTGATGAAATGACTGAATATTGAAATATTTTGTGATAGATTAAAGAAACTATTTACAAGTAATCAATTACTGACCAAGTGCCTAGTAAGTTTTCGTTTGAATTCAATTTTATTTCGACAGTCCCTGATGCTAGCAGGTAGCGAATTCCAGAGTCTTGGCAGGGCTATTGTGAAAGAAGATGAGTATGAGGAGGTGCGATGGGATGGTATTGTTAGTATTGTTTCATGACGAGAGCGTGTGTTCAGATTATGGTGGGAAGAAAGGTAAGTGAAGCGAGACGACAGGTCCGAAGGAATAGAAGAGTTCAAGATTTCGAAGAGAAAGAGAAGTGAATGTAAATTTCTTTTCTTATCTAGTTTAAGCCAACCTATTGCTTCCAGGGATGGGGTAATATGATCATATTTACGAACATTGCTTACAAAAGGTACACACAAATTATGAGCACTTTGAATAATTCATTCTCAAATTGTAAAAATTCTTAAAACTAAAGAAAAATGGTATTTTTTAACAACTTCAAATAAATGTAACTATGAAAATATTGAGAATAGGACCCATATTTATATGACATTTTTTGCTCAAAATGTCTTCAGGAATAAGTATGCTTCGTAGGTGCTGTAACTTCTCGTCAATCACTCTGTGTACTGTGAAGAAGAAACAGGTACGAGTATGTGCCAAAACTGTGAAGTGAAGTTGTTGGAGGGGCATGAGGAGGAGAAGGAGGAGGAGGAGGAGGAGGAGGAGAAGAAGAAGAAGAAGAAGAAGCAGAATTATGAGAAGATTATGTCTTCTCAAATTCAAATTATTAATAAGAAAATGTTTTTAATGTCATATTTACTTTCATTTGTAGATTTATTTAAAATAATCTAGATTCTAGAACAAAAGGCTCTTTCGATTAAAATAAAAAAGTTCTGTGAGAATTGTTTGCCCTACAGCAGAGCAACTGTAATTTATTCAACAAATTGACATCATGTAGCTACAATGTCTGTCCCTTTGCTCGTAAAAATGTTTTTAATTCTTTAATTCCGTCTACCATTTCTTTATTCCTTAAAAAATATAACAGTAATTAAGAAACAAAAAAGAAAAGACTTTAATGGCATGAATGCGTTGCTGCGGAAACCCTGTACTTAATGAGACGCGGTTGCTATGGCGACGCCTAGCGTTACGGGCGCCTCTTTTTAATTTTAGTCCGCCGTCTAAGTACAGGTTAATTAAGACACAGAATAATAATGAATGGTTAAAGTTCCCAGCTGCGGTCCTATAATTATGCCATCAACATGATTGCATTTAAAAGCCCTAGGGGTTGCATTTATTGGTAGGGGTTGGGGGAGGAATGTGCGGCTACACAAGCAAGGAGAGGGGGTAGGGAAGTCCACTCTCGTTGATCAATGGCCGTGCAGTAAAACAATAATTCCTCTATTGCTCCATAAATAACAAGTGGAGACATAGAGTGCTTCCTTCCCTTTGCATGCAAGTAAAGCTCTCGAGGAGTTCAAAATATCGCCACTAGGGTCGCGATCTGGTTCTCAACTTGGGAGTCCCGTACCGATTACACTGGTCAACAGTCATTTTGCTCCAGACATAAAACTAACAAGTTCTTACTAATTTCGACCTCCTGAATTAAAAAAATAACAAGCAAAATATTCTATCAGTTCGCGTTTTCGAGATACACAATATAACTAATTTTCTATACATTCTAATTAAAAAATCACCGTACTTCTTGTGTGACTACTTTTTTTTTTTTAATCTGACGATCCATTATGTCAAAACAATATTAGTATTAGAGATATAGAATTAGAGAAATAATGAAGGACAATCACTTCGCATCTTTGTTGGAGAGAGCCTCCTGGATTGCATTCAAGGAGATTGTATTAAATTTTATGGGTCATCGTAAAAGTGAGAACTATAAAGAACTAGTGTAAAAGTTACTGTTTGCTTATGAAATTATGAGTTGTAATTGGTGCCTGAAAATTCACTTCCTTCACTCCCATCTTGACTCTTTCCCCGAGAATTTGTGGTGATTTCAGTGATGAGCATGGTGAGCGCTTTCATCAAGAAATTTCAACTATGGAAAAAAGTTACCAAAGACAGTGGAGTACCAGTATGCTAGCAGAATATTGTTGGACTTTAGCTCGTGATGTACCTGATGCTCGGTATAAAAGAAAATGCAGAAAAAGAAAGCTGTAATCTTCTTTATACAGGGACATCATTTTTTTTTACTTCAATTTTTATTGTACCTGAGTTTTTGAATGTACTTCACTCCCACCCCTTCAACCGTCTTCCACACAGATCCAAGACCGCATATACACTCATAATAGCCACAGTACGTTCCAAAAATATGTTCGCATTTTCCAGTGACGAAAGAACTTTCAATATTGAATCATTTTCGCACAGGTACTGTCGTCCATTTGCCTACGTCGTATCCCGGTTTCCCCAACCAGCTTTTATTCGCCAGCTAGTTGCTGGGCTGTCTTAGCTCTTTTCTGAGAACATTAATTTCTGTTAGGAATTGGACGTCTACGTAATATTATACAACTGTTTAAAATAACTTAAACAAAAGGGCCTCGTTAAGTAATTAACTGTCACGTGATTTCCCTCCTTTCTACGACCCTACGACATAACCACTTGGACGGACAGTAGATAGTATGTCTGAGTAATTTTATCTTTTCTGGCAGAAGTGAAGATTGAATTTACAGTACGTAAGGTACTCTTTTATAGAGTCGGTACAGAATTATTTCAACATGAGTTACTAGTACGAAGAACTGTTTTTTTTTATTTTTTTATTTGATTATTTAACGACTCTGTATCAACTACGAGGTTATTTAGCGTCGATGGAATTGGTGATAGCCGGATGATATTTGGCGAGATGAGACCGAGGATTACGAAGAACTGGTAATTGGAATTAAGTACAATATGTTATAGTGCGATAATATGCACATTAGAACTGAAGCCTGTATGAAATGTGTTTAAATATCCATATTGTGATTATTTTTCAATTTAACTTCATTCTCTATATTGTACGCTAATGGGTTGTAGACAGTATAATATACACTGCATAATGAATACGTCCACATGGACAGCTCAGTTCGTGAGTAAAAACACTCATTGTTAATACTGTACTGTATTTTGATTAAACAAAAACCTAATGAAAATGATTAAACTCAAAAGCGCAATATTTCCTAGTTTTCGTAAATGGATGAACTACTTTTCTTCCCTCCTATACCCAGTAAAGTGATTTGTTTGTATATTACGTCAGTATCATCGAACTCCAGTCGTGGAAGGGGATAGCAAACGGCGTTGATCCAGAGGTACAGGCAAGTTAATATTAAAAATGTTAGTAAAAATAAAATGATGTCCCTGTATAAACCAGTATTTTGAATAGATATAAGTTCTAAAATTTCTCAAAAACCGTAAGCAACAACTTTTTAATTGTCATATTCGTATTCAGGAGGTTCAAATTATATAGAAAACATGTATCACAGCCCAGCGCAAAAAAAGAAAAAAAGTAAACATTTGTTATGCAGTATTATGTTCCGTCAGCAGCGTATCTAGTTCTTAGCAAAGGAACTAGAAAAAATTCGACTCCCGCTCAATTCCTCTATACAGGGTGCCCATAAAAAGGTTATACACCTTAAGTATAGTATTGATAAAATTGCTGTAAAATATCTCTAAAGAACATACGTCCGAAAAAAGAATAGTTACGAAGTTACGAAGGCTAAATTGCCATTTGTACAGAAGCACGCTATTGTGATGTATGCACTGCGTAGTCATTGGTTACAAAGAAGCATACATAAAAAAATTCATGTTGATAAGTAGGTATGTACTGGCATGTAATATAATTGACAGATGTAATGGTTCTTTGTTATTGCTACAAGTCCAATAAAATAGCTATTTGCGATATGAGTATCGTAACGTTTCATATTACAATACGAGATTGGAAAGTTGTCAAACGAGGCCGCAGGCAATAAAAGTAATTGTTTTATTTTTATTAATTTTGAACATGTCTTTCGTGGAGAGGCGATTAGTTTCTTCCTGCGAGAAATGATTCGTTTATTTTTATTAGTTTTGAACACGATAGGTTTTTATTTATAACAGAACAACAGCAGTACTAAGAGAAATAAACAAACATTGTTATAATGGGTTTAAGCGGGGATTCAAATATTGAAAATGCTTCAAATTCTCAACTGAATGTTCAGTACCTAATTGTGAACATATCGTTGTTGTTGTTGTTGTTTCGTGTAACTGTCCGAAGACAGGTTTGAACCTCATAAGTAACACTAACAAGACATCACTCATGAGGGAACTAGGCCAGGAGATAATGGGGTAGGGTAGCCACTACCTTTCCCCATCCAATGCATACATCGCCGATTAGCTACATATTCCACTAATCAGACTTTAGATGCGTACAAACAATATATCGTTGTTAATGTTTGTAATTAATAAAATCAATTTCATGTTATTTAACTTAATGTGTGGTTTACATTACGTAACCAGATGTAGGGGGCGGATGTTGATGACCTAAAAATCTACTTAAAATGATCAATAAAATACCCTTAAAATAATGAAAAAAATGACACACAAATTAAAAGAAAATGACGCTTAAATAGACTATTATTCACCGCACTTGCACCACAACTTCTTAAAAATTCATCACCTTGTTTCAAGAGAGCCCTGCAAATCTCGGAGGCAACTTCCTGCAATTTGACTAAGATTAAAGAGAAAAATCATGCAACAAAATGTAAGTTTCAAGGAAACCTATAGATTTTAATGAGGCTTTATAATGTGTTTCAATCAGGGGTGGTCCATGTCAGTGCCTTCATTCTCCGTCACTTCCTCCTTTCGCCCTTCACTTTTGTAACCAGACCTTCCAGATGGGGAGTGTAAATGATGAAACAAATTGTGGGCGCAGCGTGCAATCTTGCATTAGTGTTAGAAATACTGTGTACTGTAGTAGCCTACACCCCTTCGGAAGCATATTGGGGACATAACGTCCCATTATCCAGAAAACAATGAAAGTTTCCCCCTTTCCAAACACAAATTCTAAAGACACCCTCGTACCAACAAAACAACAGTAGCGGTCAAAGTCCTCACTTAAACTGAACTGTTGGCAAGCATTTTATATTACTTCTGTTGTGTGAGGTGAAGCCTTCAGTGTGATGAGGGATGGACTTTAGAGTTTGTTCCGAAGCTCAAATTTCACTGTTATTCACATATTCAGTAGGTAATTACTAGTAGGACCTACTACTCATATGTTTGCTTAGGAAAAGATTTAACAGGCCTATATGTAAAGAAGGAAGTAAAATGCACTCAAAATTATCTAAAAGTTCTTTAAAATATTAAAATTGATTAAAAAAATGCCGAAAATGTAAAAAAATGATCTATTAGTTCAAAAACGTCAAAATGTAAAAAAATGCAATATTAGAAATTAATTTTTTACGTTGATATTAACATAGAAAGGATTTCTAAATTAATAGGAATCGCCCTAATGTGAAAAATAAGAAGCTGACTTTTCATCAACATCCGCCCCTAGTAATAAGTGTCATTACCTAACTAGTTGCATAATGAATGTGTTTAAAACATTTTCATTAGTGATGTAAAGTCCAGGGTACATAATCAGAGCGAATAAAGGTACTTTATACGACTTAGGCTAACTCCTAATTTGAAAATTCATTGTTGACTCCAGTTACCCCTACTTTCGGTTTGCCTGGATGTAGGAAGTACCACTAATCGATTCTTTGTATACCTAGGTTTTGGTTAAGAAATGTTTTTCGCGGATATCCAGTATCATGTTTTCGAGAAGGACAATATGGGTGCTTTGAGACACCTATCAGTTACAACACTGTGTTCAGACTTGCAGAAAATAAAGCTTAAATGGAAGGTCTGTGCTCCGGTAAAAACATTTGAAGACCACACATCACATGACACATATATAGGTCTCGCAAGCAGAGAATACCGACGGAAGAAATGCGAATGAAACAATGGGATAAGGAAGAGCGCGCGACAGGAAAGGTCACGAGATAACTCGAATGATATTCAAGAGTACAGTCGGAAGAGAAATGACATCGATAGAATCAGTCTTGCGTTGTGATAGTTACATTACGACTTTAGTTTGTTTCATTGAATGTGAATACGTGTCTTGTATCGCACGGTATTATTATTTCATTCGTAAACATATGTTGCGCGTTTAATTAGCTTGGAATTTTTCTCTTGCTACGTTCTTTATTTCCACAGCGATGTCCTCATTTGTTCATCTTCTTGGAAGAGACAGTACTTCCATCGGCCCGCATCTCTCGCGCCTCGGTGTGCCTACCTACACACGTCAAAACAGACAGCAACGCCACCGTTGTTTTTCGGTAATCGTTCCTTGCGCGAGCTATACCTGGAAACTTAGGAATGAACTATTCTCTTCTTCCACTGGTATGTGGAGCTTTAAAGTTCAATTTGCAGCATTTTTTGAGAGGCAAAACGTTGTATTTCGATGCATTTGCTGTAGAGAAATACAAGCTTTTGCGATACATTTTGACTCACAGCACCAATGTAGTTACCAGTTTTTAGATTTCCTGCGTTCCATAATGTCTGACAAGCATAAATATTGTCGGTAGACGACGGGAAGGGGATAATTGATATTCAGTGAATGGCAGATTTCACATTCCAGGCTCATCTTGAAGTTGGGCGCTATGGAACACAGTATAGTTGTGAGATTTCAAAGAGTTGAGTGCTTGTTGAAAGTTATGTTGCCTGCTTCATACATAATCTTTTATTGGTTATTGTAATGTTTTTTTTATTATTTTTTCCTTTTCTTTTAGTGAATTGACTTAATTATTGGACGAAAAAACAAAGAGAGGTTATTGGGTTCATCCAATCAATAGAATAGGAGTCATTGCTAGTTACATAACTTAGAAATGACCCCAATACGTTTTACAACTGCTGTAGATTATGTGTAACTTGATCACCTCTTGGGACTTATTGAACACAAGATCAAGAAAATAAATACAGTAGAACTTGGTTGTAACGACCTCGTTTTGTGCGACACCTCGCCTATAACGTCAAATATTCTGTGGTCCCAACTAATTCCCCATAAGACATAAGCTTTTCTACCTTGCTTAATACGACAAACGTATATGCGTCTACCTCGCATATAACGTCATTTTCAACCTCAGTTTGGAATAAGATTTTCTAAGAACCAAAGTATTTTAAGAAATACTTACTTACAAATGGCTTTTAAGGAACCCGCAGGTTCATTGCCGCCCTCACATAAGCCCGCCATCGGTCCCGATCCTGTTCAAGATTAATCCAGTCTCTATCATCATATCCCATCATAAGTGCATGCATTTTAACGCAATATGGCCACTAAAAGAAAAGTTTTAACGTTGGAAGAAAAAGTTAAAGTTGAGAATGGAATTAAAAAAGCTGACTTATGTCGTGAGTTTGGCCTAGTTAATTCCAAACGATTTGGGAGAGCAAGGATGAAATTGTTGCATTTGAACAAAATTGATCAAGCTAAGGGATGGAGCAATGGAATTGCAACTGAAGTAATGAATATAGAACGTAATTTAGAAAGTGTGTATTGGGCAAGTATGAGACAACAGAGTAAAATGACTGATTACTTCACTCCAAAGTAGACTAAAGAAGTTTGGTGAGTTCTGAACAAACTGTTTTAATACAAAATACTGAATTTATAATTGTACATGTATTTTATTATGTTCATGATAGGCTTAAAAGTGAATACGTAAATCTAAAATAAGGCTAATTAAGTTTGTTATTTTCCATTTTGCACCTTACTAGACTCATAATATGAATCTCGGTTACTACGACACTCGTTTATAACCACGTAATTTTTAAGGTCCCTTGGATGTCGTTATAACCAAGTTCTACTGTAATATAATACTCAAGGGTCCACACCTGTGGAGTAACGGTCAGCGCGTCTGGCCGCGAAACCAGGTGGCCCGGGTTCGAATCCCGGTCGGGGCAAGTTACCTGGTTGAGGTTTTTCCGGAGTTTTCACTCAACCCAATACGAGCAAATGCTGGGTAACTTTCGGTGCTGGAACCCGGACTCATTTCACCAGCATTATCACCTTCATTTCATTCAAACGCTAAATAACCTGAGATGTTGATACAGCGTCGTAAAATAACCCAATAAAGTAAATAAAAAATACTCAAGGCCAGGTGACTTCAGACACTAAGAAATAAATATGGTACAACTCTAGAATCTACAACGCACTGTCAAAGGCTGTAGGAAACGGATAAGAATGTTTTTTTTTTAAATATCATCGGGCACGCGCATGCGCAGTTTTAAATGTCTCAGGCACATTTTGCCGCGAGGCATCCGTCAACACAGCATTGTTCTTTCTGAAGAGCTGAGCAATACTGTTGCAATCAGTGAGGGACACTTCATTTGATGTTACGATGAACCGACACGTCTGCAACATGTTGCAACAAAATGTCTCGTTGCGAGACAAAATGCTCATTTGGTGTGTGCCCGGCCTAAGCAGACCATAATGAGCCGTTCAGAGCAAAAGTGGTGTAAGTCAGAATTGGGTAATGAGGTTTAAAGTAAAAATTCTGTAAAATACAGCGTAGAGTAGCAATTAATATACACTGACTACTAATAGTTTAAATAAACTGAATATTAATTGCTATTTTACGCTGTATTTTACAGAATGTTTACTTTAACTCTCATTACCCATTTTTGACTTACACCACTTCTGCTATGAACGGCTCATATAATGTTGCACACATCCGTCTCATACATACATACATACATACATACATACATACATACATGTAGTAAATTTGCTACCTGTTATTTATATGAGTAATAGACTAATGTTATGAAAAATAAATCTTTAATTTCACACGTTACTGTTTTCAAATTCCTCCCCCATCTTCAGTGGTTGTACCAATAGCCCCCGAAACATGTATGGTTTCTAACCAGTTTTATTATTTTATTTATTTTATCAATAAATAGTGTTCAGACAACTGTAATAATTATCTCCATTATTTTTAATCTTCGCTTATGAACACTGTTGTATTTTGACCTTTTAAGTATTTAATTCGAACTGTAATATTGAACATATAGGCCTAATTCTGATAGGGATTTGGACAAACTTGAAAATGTCTCCTATCGCAACCTACCATTGATTTTTCAACCTTTAAATTCGAAACTTTGAACTGTAATATTGAACATACATACATACATACATACATATATATTCATTCATTCATTCATTCATTCATTCATTCATTCATTCATTCATTCATTCATTCATTCATTCATTCATTCATTCATTCATTCATTCATTCATTCATTCATTCATTCATTCAGATAGGGATTTGGACAAACTTGAAAATGTCTCCTACCCCAACCTACCATTGAATTCGCAAAGTATCCTATAGGATACTGCAGGTAAATAGGCTGCTATAATTTTAATAGAACAATAGAAAAAAATTGATAGGAAAATTAAAATTTCACAATACTATAATATTGTACAACATTATAAAATATGAATATTACGATAGTTATTTTCTTTACTAGCGTGAGAAATGAAGTTTTGCCAATTCAAGGGTTAAAGACGATAGCATAATTGTAATTTTGTCTGTATTTTTCTGTGTTGTGTAGTAACGTAGCTAAAATTTCTTTTGAACGATTTTTTTGCTTTTGTTTTTTGTAGAGGTTACAAGCGCTTTAAATCCTGTCGGTAATGCAAGAGATTATACACATATGTACCGTCCACAGCTTGCAATATACACTCAAGTGAGTTTAATAGGTGGGGACGCTTTTGTGTCGTTGCTATGGATACGTCATTACGATGTACAGCATGCAGCCAAACTTGTGTTGATAAAACTTGAAACACGAAAGCTGTGATCAAAGAGAAAAGTAATTAAAGGTCGAAAAGCAATTAGGAGATAGTTAGTTGTAATGGAAAATAATATATTACAACGATGCTTAAAATTAAGGTATCAAACATAGAAATGTGTTGAAATTAGTATACAATCAATAAAATTTGACTTATTTGATATTGTGTATTTCAAGCAGGAATAATAAAATGTTTCAAAATATAACAAAATTACAAATGTCAAAATAAAAAAGGAGCTTGAATTATTCATATTTTACTGTAAATTCAATAAAATTCAAATATAACTGTGTAGCCCATATACAGTCCATTTGCCAACTGAACTATTCCGGCTACTCATTTTGTTGGTTAAAAGACACTTTAGAAAATAGAATTACAATTTACAACTTGTCATAATTACTTATTTACTTACTGGCTTTTAAGGAACCCGGAGGTTCATTGCCGCACTCACATAAGCCCGCCATTGGTCCCTATCCTGAGCAAGATTAATCCATTCTCTATCATCATATCCCACCTCCCTCAAATCCATTTTAATATTATCCTCCCATCTACGTCTCGGCCTCCCTAAAGGTCTTTTTCCCTCCGGCCTCCCAACTAACACTCTATATGCATTTCTGGATTCGCCCATATGTGCTACATGCCCTGCCCATCTCAAACGTCTGGATTTAATGTTCCTAATTATGTCAGGGGAAGAATACAATGCGTGCAGTTCTGTGGTGTGTAACTTTCTCAATTCTCCTGTAACTTCATCCCTCTTACCCGCAAATATTTTCCTAAGCACCTTATTCTCAAACACCCTTAACCTATGTTCCTCTCTCAAAGTGAGAGTCCAAGTTTCACAACCATAAAGAACAATCGGTAATATAACTGTTTTATAAATTCTAACGTTCAGATTTTTTGACAGTAGACTGGATGATAAAAGCTTCTCAACCGAATAATAACAGCCATTTTCCATATTTATTCTGTGTTTAATTTCCTCCCGAGTATCATTTATATTTGTTACTGTTGCTCCAAAATATTTGAACTTCTCCACCTCTTCAAAAAAGATAAATTTCCAATTTTTATATTTCCATTTCGTACAATATTCTCGTCACGAGTCATAATAATGTACTTTGCCTTTTCGGGATTTACTTCCAAACCTATCTGTTTACTTGCTTCCAGTAAAATTCCCGTGTTTTCCCTAATCGTTTGTGGATTTTCTCCTAACATATTCACGTCATGCGCATAGACAAGCAGCTGATGTAATCCGTTCAATTCCAAGCCCTCTCTGTTATCCTGGACTTTCCTAGAGCAAAGTTAAAAAGTAAAGATGATAGTGCATCACCTTGCTTTAGCCCACAGTGAATTGGAAACGCATCTGACAGAAACTTGTCATATCATACATAACCATATTGTGTAATTAGTATAGGAACATTGAACAACAAATTAAAATTGCAATAATTACACTGAACAACAAAATTAACCTTAAAAAATATTGCACAATATGTCATTTATTTTATCTCGGTGCGCTGGATTCTAATATGCCCTTAGTTTTTATGTAGCACCCTCAGGTGCTAAATCATTTTTTTTATCTTTTTTTGAGAGCAAGAAATGAAATCCCTACAGTTAGACCAGTTGTACTTGTCACAGTGCACTTCTTTTAAGAGTAGTTACATATTCCCATAACTTTATTTCATTTGCACTGCATGACCAATGGGCACAGATGGCTGTATGTTTCCATCGTGAAAGAGCACAGTTTTCAGGCTGAACTTTGATGCGTCTATGAAGAGTCTCCATTCATCTGGGTTGCGAGTTTTACCAAAAGCATTAATTAAACCAAGGATCGGCAGAAATGTGATCGTGATCACTACCGATAGTGACGTCGCAGGGGCAGCCCTGTAAGCAGTCTTTGCTTCACCCCCTCCCTTCCGTCCAACTTCCCTACAACTCCAGTTCATAGGCACCTATCAGTGGCGGATTACCTGATTAGTAGGGACCGGATTTTTATGTAATATCATGGTGTGAAATGTGTATATATTTATGTAAGAAAAATAAGCTGAATATGTACCAAAATATTAAAATCATGACAATATTTAATATCAATATCTGGTAGGTATAGGATAGGTAAGACACTCCAGTTATGATTTCATAGAGCACCCGCTTTTTTACCACACACTATAGTGAAAGCTTCGTCCTTTGCAATCCATGATTTTATTTTTGTCATTAGGGTTGAAGATACAGGGGCCATTTTAGTAGTTAAAGCAATAGATAAACTCATTTGCACTTTATAGGTATTGTAAATACTAAAATAAGAGAACTAAGTGAAATGAATGACACAAAAGTACTGCAAGCACTGTTTCGCTTTACTGAATTAGGAGAAAATACGAGGAGACGTGGAACACATGCATTTTAGCTACTCTCTGTAAGTTTTTTTTTTATTTTAGTAGGTTATTTTACGACGCTTTATCAACAGCTTTGGTTATTTAGCGTCTGAATGAGATGAAGGTGATAATGCCGGTGAAATGAGTCCGGGGTCCAACACCGAAAGTTACCCAGCATTTGCTCATATTGGGTTGAGGGAAAACCCCGGAAAAAACCTCAACCAGGTAACTTGTCCCGACCGGGAATCGAACCCGGGCCACCTGGTTTCGCGGCTAGACGTGCTAACCGTTACTCCACAGGCGTGGACCTCTCTGTAAGAAAGAAGTACCTACTAAAACGTCAAACTATAGGCATTTACAAACTGTTGTTTGAAAAGTGTCATTCCTGTCTCATTCAAAAGGGTAGGATTATTCCAGCCGAGAACCATACTTTCTAATTGGTCGGAAAATCCCATTTCCGTATAGGTCTACTAAATTTAAAATAAAGACGTCAAGCAATAACCTGAAAGTCTCATGTCAGACTTGACACGGGTTTTCCCTGAAAGAATTAGGAAGAGGGTGGGTAATGTTGCAAATTGCATGGGAACGGCTTGCTAAGACGTGTGCGGAACAATTATAATTCGAGACAAATCATGTCTTCTTCGTCCCATCCACCGCATAAAAGCAACGCTACTTTCTGAATGATTTTTACAATAATAAATAAAGAAGAAAATGCGCACATTCGTGCAAAGAGAAAGAGTTTTAGGGCTTTGTCCTACGGACGCTGTCTTCACTGCATGAAATCAATGATTTTGTTCTTTCGGTACACCATAAAAATGGTATCTTTCACAAGCTTTCTTGCACAGTAGACACAAGCAGCTTCCATCTGGTGAGTGGTAGTGTGCACTGCTGCAATGATTTTTACAATACAAGGTAGTTGTATGAGAAACGTTGTCTTTCGTTCACTCATATTTACAGTGGGCGGTATGGGGTGAGTGCCTCTATTACTTCCTGGAACTAAGGACGTTATGTTTCGTCCCGAAATATATCCTTTCTTGGGTAGGTAAAAAGGCTTTTTAAATCTGTGTAACCTATTTCTAATTGTAAACTTTCCCAGCAGAAGTTTTTTTTTTTCCTTTCAGAGAAGTAAAAATGAATAAAACTCCTAAACATGTAGATTTATGTAATACCAAGCCATAATATGTAATGTAGGGTAAATATGTAAAAATATGTGGTATAAAATTTTAATATAGGCCTATTAATGGTAATTACAAAATTCGCAAAGATTTATTTATATACGGTTAGGTTGAAAGGGATGTAACATGTAATTACATAAAAATCCGGTCCTTTCGTGATTAGATTTAGATTGGTTCTTTATCAAAACCTTCAAGATCTGTTCGGAAACATGTGTTTAAGGAAGAATGGGAAGAACAGTATTTGTTGTGCACATGGTGACAATGTAGACGCATCTTGTGTTCTATTCTAATAGGCACTTATAAATCGAACATCTAGTGACATTACGACACGTCATAAGCTTATCACGAAATCATAGATAAGCATGAACAACTATATATATATATAATTTGAACTGATAATGGAAATTAGGGGAAAACGGCTGAACGGATTTTAATAAATGACCCCTCATTTTGAAGCTTAGAACCTGACGTTTTTCAGAAAAATAGTAACTTTCAGTGAAGTGTTGGTTTTCCTACATCATTTTCATATTTTCCAAAATCCATCTTTCGTCAGTTTTGAGAACTAATTGCATCATTTCAGAATAAAATAAAACACACACTAGCCTACAATAAACAATAGGCTATTACACGAAGGCCATGACCTGCAGGATTGCTGACATATTTAGAGCTCAAATTCAATTGGTTATTAAAAACTTCAAAATTTACTAAAAATAATTTACAGGTGTGATTCTGCGGTGTGTAATTTTATGAGTACAGCTGTGTATTGCATGTTGAAATCTACAAAACTTGAGATGGTTTGATGACATTATTACCATTAGAAATTAAATAATAATTATTATAATCAATGCCATGATGCGACTATTTTTCATTAATTATACGTATTATTACTATATTTATGATATGAAAGTGAAACTTTTGGGGTTATATAAGTAAATGTAGAGAATATATGAAATTAGATCTTCATTTCCATAATTTACTGAATGGCGGCTATGTAGTATATAACTACAAAACTTACGTAAGATAATAATATTTTTATTAAAAATGAAATATTTTTATAGTTATTAATCAAGTGGGGTTAGGTCTTTTTCATATACTTAATGGCGGTGTGGTGTAGATATTTATACGCGTCATTCTCTTCAGTATTGGCTCGAGAGAGCGCAAAAATTACAGTTCCTAAGGAAAAACCAAACGTTTTTACTTACTGATAAAATAAGAGACCAACATTCAAGTTTATTTAATTTTACATAATTTTTCTAAGTAGTACACTGTAATAAATTATTTTACCTGATGTAGTTCCATATAGTCCACCACAAGGCCACTCTTATCCGGAACTAGCAGGTATAAATAGTAGTAGTAGTATTTATTCCATATTTATAAACCCTATTTTACATATAGTATATTAGGGCTATATTTTAAACTAATCATAACAAATTGAAACTTACAGACTACCATACAATAAATATACACTTGTAAGAGTATAACATATATAAATTAATTAGATTAATGCCTTGAAATTACAATAAAAAACATAGAGAATTTAACATGAATAGACATGTTGCACTTATAGATAATATTATGACACTTCGCTAATATACATACATACATACATACATACATACATACATACATACATACATACATACATACATACACTCACACACACAGATATATATATATATATATATATATATATATATATATATATATGTACACAGCAAGATGTACGTCAGTAAGGTATAAATAAGTCTATGTTGAAAGGGTGGTTGGACTGATCCATTACATGGGGTGTGCTACGTTAATATTTGTGTAGAAAAACGATTAAAATAATATACAAAATACTAGTTATTAATGGACAAAATATGTAGAGAAAATATCGAAGGAAATAAATAAGATTTTGCATTAATAATGGGGATTTATGGCCAAAATTAAATGAAAATACCCAAAAAATTACCGAATAAAACAAAAAATGCTCTTATGAGTTGTAAGAGGCAAAAAGTGCAAAAAAATTCCCCAACAAATATGTTTTAAAACACTCAGTTTACCATATAACATATAAATAGTAAACCAGCAATGTATCTGGCTTACTATGAAAAAGATGAAATTTCATCAAAATCCTAGCCCTACACATAGCACTTCAGAAGTGGTGCACTCACCCACTACCCTAGAAAATAGTATATTATGATAAAAGTTCATAATGTTATACGTTATGGCACGTGTCAATTTTTATGGAACGAGCGGAGCGAGTTTCCTAATTTTGACGAATGCAGTAACTGGATAACATTATAAAGGTGTTTCATACGTTATTTAGGCTATTTCTACGATAGCATTATAAAACAATTATTAATAAAAAATAACATCAGACTTGTAGTGATGTGTAGTTTAATATCACCACAGTCTAGTATATACAGTCACGAAGCTTAATACGTAGTAAATATGCATCCATAGATAGTTGCTAACCACTAGGATCGCCACTATCGCCTCATCACAGACAATGCGAAATAGTACCTGCACAGTCTATTGTTCCTAGTACCCTCATAAACTCGAGCTTCGTGACTGTATGTACTAGACTGTGATATCACGGTCTATGAAGAGAGAGGTTGCTATGACAACATCAATTACTATGGCATGACAAACCGTTTCATAATATTAACTTATGGCACAAGTTATGCAGTCATAATAGAAATCATGACGTTTTAGTTGGAATAGTAATATTTTACGGCTCTGGTACAATAATGTGGCACGAAGTAGAACCTCTATTATGGTGATGGAGGGGTGGCTGAACGGTTAATCGAAAAAATCGGATAATCCGTACCATAAGAGATCTTCGTAAATTTAGTGAATAATACACTTTAGTAATTTCCTCCATGGTCTTGTATTTAACACGCTAGGTAGTGGATCACAAATTCACTAATTTAAGTCTGGTCACAGCACAGTCTAGTATATACAGTCACGAAGCTCAATACGTAGGGAATATGCATCCATAGATAGTTGCTAACCATTACCTCATCACAGACAATGCGAAATGGTACCTGCACAGTCTATTGTTCCTAGTACCCTCATAAACTCAAGCTTCGTGACTGTATACATTATACTAGACTATGGTCACAGTACCAGAAACCAACCAAAGAATCATTTTAACCCTTAAATTGGCAAAACTTCATTTCTCACACTAGTTTATTAAACCGTGTCGGACTATAAAGAAAACAACTAAAGCGATGTCCATATTTTATATGTTTTACAATATTATTTTTTAAAAATTAAAAGTATCATACTACTAAGATTTATTTCAAATCATCCGTCCTCAAGTGAGGTTGACCACTGGGATCCGGAATTAGCAAACATAAAAAGATAAAGGGACATGAAACGAGCAAAATAATGATTAGAGCGTGGATGTGGGATGACTTATCGTTGAATGTAAGTGCACATTTACTATATGTTACATTTTTTTTTTCATTCAGACCATTGACTGAACAGGTTTTAAACGTAAACAGACGACGTCAACATGCTACTGTATCTCCGTACAGTCAGAAGGAAAAGAAAAATAACGTACTGTAGTACATACCTTGCAAGGTTCAGTCCTCGTCATCATTGATTCAATTACCAGCGTTGCAGTAAACGACGATATATTCTCGTAAGTTGTCTTCGCCTATAGCTTAAACAGTTTTTGTATCGAGAGAATTTCTGAAGAAAACCTCTAAAATGGGGATCACTCAATCTCCTTAGAGGAATATTTGTACTGAGGGTCATGTTGCACGTGTTGTTAGACCCGCACTACTAAAATGATGATGATGATGATGATGATGATGATGATGATGATGATGATGACAATGATGATGTAGGTGGTTCCTCAGATTTCATTTCAACGCATTTCCTGTGCGATGTACTGTTGCAATGTTTCTCTATAGCCTGAGTTGTACTGGTTTTTATTTCAATTTTACATACATTACACACGATGTTGTCTTCGTTAATACATAAAATGTCGCTCTCATACTTCTTAATTGCATTTCGTATCTCTGAGCGAATTTAACGTTTTTCCATTATGAATGGATCAGCACAACATATTCAACGCGTACTAAATACTTGAGCAGGATAACACAATTGCACACATTGCGTTGCAATGTTACTATGAACAGATCGGGGTTCATTCGTTTTGTACGCTGCTGTACTCGCCAGATACACAAAAGACGGACGACGCGGCACGTGCCATATACTCTGATACGAAACAACTTCACTTTTCCTTAAATCATTCCGCATCCACTGTTTATAAATGATAGTGCAGAATTTGAAGAGAGGCCTTGCGAATTTCCATTACAATCTTCTGAACCTCATAAAAGGGAATTTTAAAGGATTTAAGGATATTACATTGTAAATTTTGTTAAACAAATATTTACACATAGAATCCATACTAATAATAAATCTGTATCCGAAGTTTATCTGGTAATTTTCGGTTTTCCAAAAATAATTTGTGTCAACATGTATATTAATAATCCTGAAACCAAAAATGGCTTTTTTGACATTTTTGTTTGTATGCCAGTCCGTCTGGATGTTTGTTACCTTTCACGCGATAATGGCTGAACCGATTTATATGAAAATTGGAATATAAATTAAGTTCGTTGTAAGTTATATTATAGGCTGTATGGCATTGAAAGTACTTTATTTAAAAGGGGGTTATAAGGAGGCCTGAATTAAATAAATCTAAATATATTGCTTATTATTGATTTTTATGTAAAATATTACATAACAAAAATTTATTTAAAAACGATTTCCGATAAGTTTTATTCTATGCAAAATTTTGATAGGACTAATATTAGACTACTATGATGTACCGAAGTACATAATATTACTGTGCAGGAATTCTGCATTACCATATGGCGAGATAAATAACAATGCTTTTTATATCATGGCCAGGTCAGATTAAAATATGAGTAATAAAGCTAAAACAAATGACTCTGCATTTATTTAAAGGGGCCTTGGAGTCATTGGACAACAATCGGATTAATATACGGATGACATGTTATGTGTTTATAATATAATAAATATTGTATTATTATAAAGAGAGAATATTTGTGTGTTTGTATGAGACAATCTCAGGAAACTATTTAATAGTTTTAAATAATTCTTTTATAATTGAAAAATGTAGTTCCTTTAGACGGACGTAGGCTTTATGTCATTACCAGGCTTCGAGACTTCGGACCCAGTAGAGCAGTTCAGTGGGAAATCCGCATAACGGCGTACTGAGTATAGTGGTAAAGCGTACAGTGGGTGGGGGTACTGTAGAATGAATGCCAACAAATACGCAAAGGAAAACGCTCTGGAATAATTTGGTTTTCATACAAAGTGTGTCTGAAACTATGACACTGTTAGGAACGTCAGAGCAAGAGATGCCGGAAGCCCTCAAATTAATTTAGAAAATGATGCAGAGAGTTAATGAGACACCAAGTACACCGGTTACTGAACGTGTAAAACAGAAATGGAAATCAATTTTATGTAAAAATAACGGATATGGAACATTGTGTAACATAAACATCAAATTAGTGGACATAGTCACCCGAGAATAAAGGACTGTCTCTTAGAGACTGCAATGATGTTAGGTTTTTTCGTTTTGCTCCTATCACGTCATGTGACGTAGAGCGCAGCTTTCTACAGTACAAACTTTGGCAGATAACCAAAAAAGATTTACGTTTGAGACACTGAGAATGTATCTTGTAGTAGGTACATTGCAATTCGGTATTGTAACTATACTTCCTAAAGGTGACCAATAGGATAAATGAAAAAAATAAAATTGCTACTTGCTTATTTCCACCATTAGCACTGTGTATAATTAAACACAAATACTTATAAAAGACAGGAGAATAAATGCTTTTCACATTCTTTTGACATTATCATTGTGTAATGTATATTTACTTTCAGAATGTACATATGTATGCTTCCCCATACTACCGTACTCTACTCTAAATAGCAACGTTGTTACCTCAACACATCTCTATCTACATACCTGCAGCGAGTCAACAATCTATAGTGCATGCACAGTAAACTTATTGTATCGGGTCCAAAGTCTCGAAGCCTGGTCATTACAGAAGCTCATGAGTGAATCGAGGACTGGGCATAAATGCATATAAGGTGAGACTAAACGGAACTGTAAGCACAGAAAAAACTTTATATATTGTCGAAACTATTAATTAGCTATATGTCCTGCAGTTAAAGTTAATGCTATTTGGAGGTACCGTACTGAAATTTGATGTCTGATTTGCGTTGCGTTTTTTACGAAAGAATGAAAGTCAGAGATAGAATAATTTTATAAATATACACGCGGCACATATTAGGTATTAAATATTCAGTAACATAACAGTATATATTGCTTAACTAGCCTTACCCGTGCGCTCCGCTGCACCCGTTAGAAATAAATATAAAGTAATTACAGAATTAAAATAGGACATTTGATCCAGGGAACATTCATGTTTGATAGAGGGATAAATCGTTTATTATGTTACTTAATTTAAATTGTATTTAAATAATTAAAATGCGATAATTTTGATCTAGAGACCACTCATTTGGTCATAAAAATTATTTTAGGAAATACAGGAAACAATGCCTATCAAGGTTTCTGTACATAAGAACCTACTTTAATCTTACCTGTCCTCGATTCACTCAGAAGTTACTGTAATAACATTATAGCATTATGTCCATCTAGAGAAACTACACTTTCCAATGGTGAAATAATAATTA